>NW_009699802.1:0-31508 GCF_000703405.1 Apaloderma vittatum
TGGGCGGAGCCTGGGTTTGCATTGTGCTGAAATATTTCAGTCTGGCATTGTCCCGGTCGGTAAAACTTGGGGGGAAGAAAAGTTACTTGATAATCCTCGTTTTATGTGATTTTCCTTCTCTGAAGGAAACTGGAGACGCGCGTCCCTCGCTTCTCCGCGGGTCCGTATTGTGCCTGGTAATGCCCTGCCAGCTCTGGCTGTGAATATCGGGGTGAGCTGCGGCAGTCCTGGGCAGCTGGTAGGTCCTGGGCTGCGTGTGTGTTAGTGCTGGGTGTTTAGCATCATCTTGTCTTACTGGAATAAGGATTGTTTGCTCATTTTCCTTCTTTGCTTTAGGGTTCTGGGTTTTTGTGATATTTTAGAAATGGCCTGTAAAGTGCGTGAAGTGGTAAGGGGTTCTAAAAGCACTGTAGCAGTAAGCCGAGCACTGGATGAGCAAGTGGTGAGCCCGCAGTGTTTCCTTTCATTGCAGTGCTGGAGGAGAGGGCCAGCCCAGCCTGCGCTCAGTACAGGGGCGGGAAAGACTTTCCAAATGGCACCTAAGCGCAGCACCTGTTGAGAGGTCTTGAGGGCATTCCAGACTTAAACAGGGTATCTTTGGATAGCAGCTTAAGTGAAGACGGTGTCGAAACACATGGGATTTCATAGAAGGAGAGAAAAAATGTGAAGAACAGTTATTGAGCTTTGGATGAGTAAGTTTGAATACAGGAAAAACCAATCTGGCCTTTTTTTTTTTTCTTTTTTTTTTTTAACAGGCTCTGACTTGTGGCTTAGGGACAGGACATGATTGAGGATTGCTGGGTTCTGTCAAACCTTGTTTCCTCACTGGGCATCTGGACTTGGGGATTGATTTCTGTCCGCCACCAAACACAAAAATGCAACAATTTTTTTCTCTGTGTCCCCCACATACTATGGGTCTGCTGTGGTTTATCTTCTGAGCTGTCCTCCCATATGCTTCAAAGGCATTGGATTAAGAAGTTCTGTCTCTACTCTGCTTCTGTGATTTTTACTTGTGTGCCCTTATGTAGAAAGCTTTGCTCCTTTGAGATGCTCTAAACAAAAGAGTGAAGACCTACCTGTCCATTTGGGCAGAAGGCACTGAAGCACCTTTTCACCTGTATAATCTTCCACAGGTAGAAAAGAACTGTCTGGACTGCATAGAAGAAGTAGGTGTAGCGGAAAGGTGATTAGTCTCTACTGTGCATAAGTAAGATTCAGTTGCTTCTGTAGAGCCTATTTAGACTGAGTGCTAAGCACTATTATGTTTTAGTTCATATTTACTTATAAGGGAGGCTTTAGAGTTTTTCTATGCTAAGTGTGAAACGCAGCTTGGTAGCAAGATATGACTGGGAGTGGATGGATTTTCCACAGTTTCTGCTTAGTTGTCAGGCTTGTAGCAGAGGAACATGTCCCTGTTGCGGCCAGAGAAGAATGAGCACTCAGACTGCAGATCAAGGAACATGTGTGAACCTTTGTGCTCTCTCCACTGGGAGTTGTAATAAGTTACTGCAGGGATTCTTCCCACCTACAAACACTGTAGAGAAGCAAAGATGTCAGTGTGGAAGGTGTTTGAAAGAAGTAGAAGAACTTAGGGACCTCTTGAGGTAATCTAGCGCAGTTTTCTGCTCAGAGCAAGCCTAACTTCAGATTTAGCCTGGGTTGTTCACAGCTTGTGCCCAGTCTAGTCTTTGTAGTAGTCTTGTGTTTGGCAAAGGAAGGAAGTTTCAAATTTATTTAAAGGGAAACTTTTCTTCTACAGAGAATTCAGGGCTTCCAAACAACTGTCAGATGAAATTTTATTACAAAGATTGTTTTACAGAAGATTCAAGTGTTACTAGTGTTTGCTTTCTATTTTCAGGCAGAGAAACTGTTGGTTCCAGCAATATGGAGTGTGATTTCAGCTTGAAGTTCCATCAGCAGCTTCTGCTTATTGATGAAGATCTGGTGTCTGAAGATGTAGCAGCACTAAAATTTCTCTGTGCTGACTTGCTCCCTTTCAAAAAGCTAGAACATGTGAAGTCAGCTGTGGACATCTTTCAGCTTCTCATGGCTGAAGAATATCTGAATGAAGAAGATACTTTCCTACTAGCTGAACTCTTATACAGAATTAAATGTCACTCCTTGCTCAGGAAACTTGGTTATACCAAGGAGAAGGTGCAAGAATGTCTGCATGAGAGAGGAAGAGTGTCTCTGTACAGGTAAGCTTGTCATGGGATTCATTTCTCTCCATTACTGCTATCTGTGCTATACTGTTTCCCTTTCCATTTTTAAATTCTGAGATTGCTTTTAGTTTTTTCAGTGTCTTCTGTTCTGCTTTTGTCTCACTGGATCTTTGTTACAGGCAGATGCTGTATGAATTGTCAGAGAACATTACCAATGAGATGTTGACGGAAATCATATTCCTCCTGCAAAACTATCTTCCAAAGCGATGGGTAACTCTTGTATGTGAGGAGACAGCCAAATGTGTATCTGGTGGGAAGGGAAGGAGGAGAAATAGGAGGAAATGCATGAAAAGTATTTGGCTGAGTAGGGCAGAATCTGCAGCTAGGCTAGTCAGTATTTATAGGCTTAGCAAGGAAGAAGCAGTTGACAGGTAAGCTTGGAATTTGGTGCTTTGTGCCGAGGTCCACAGGCGTGACAGTCCACAGTCTTGGATTAGATCATAAAAGGGTGACAAATCAAATATTTGCCCTGCTTGAACCATGCACAAAGGAGATTCCTGTCCATATGCTGTTAGCACCATTTCACGGCAACAAAGCCTTCTCGAAGCCAAGGGTCATTGATATGTTTTGGGTGAATCTATTTAAACAAGACCAAACCAAATAATATTGCTACCAGTAGTTTTTCATGAAGGAACATTTCCACCTCCCACAGTGACATAAAATTGACTGGACCTTGTTGGCAGGATGTGAGTGACTGAGGCAGACAGGGCTGAGGCAGTTGCTGAGTTCTAAGGAACAGTAACTATATTTTGTTCTGTCATTTTGGCCATCAGTCCACTCTGGAATTGCTGATTGTATTGGAAAAGCAGGGCCTTTTAGCTGAAGACAATGTACAGGTGCTGGAGGAAATCTGTATGAAGGTTTCACCTGATCTCCTGGAAACAGTAAATCACTACAAAAGGACAAAAGGTGAGAAGACCAGAGTAAGGGTGTGGGTTCACTAAAATGCACGAAACGCTAGAAGGGTCTGGGTAACTCTGTCTCAAGGTCTTTTGTGTGCATTGCTGGAACAGGACCCAGGGTGAGATCTCTCATCTTCACACACAAATTTGGCGTAATAGTCCCCAGCTTGTGTTACTTCCGACCTGAACTCCATTAGGGACATGCTGTAATATCTGTGGCCACACAGAGCAGTCCAGCACATACAGAACAGACTGGGAAACCTAAACTCTGTTTGTAGTTATGTTACTCTTCTCCATGTCCCAATGAATAGTACTGACATTATGATGCCTGTCCTGTAAAAGATGCTTCATGATTTATAAATGTGCACTACAACACAACAATTGCCTGCTAATAAGCTGGCGAGGCAAACTGCATGCACGTACATCTAACACATGGTAGGCTTTGTTGTTAAATGTGTGATTCGCGTTATCAGAGGTTTTACTGCAGTTTGTAATTTTCCTTCATTCATCATCCTGTGCATACTGGGAAAGAAGTCCTATTTCAATTTATTTAAGCACTGGGAAACAAATTCTGGGAAATACAAAGCCATCTCCCTGGTAGGTGTGAGGGCACCCAGTGTGTCAAGGGTTCCATTTCCCCATGCTTTCTGAGTATGTTTCAAAGTTGCTTTCAGTAAAGCATAAGATCTGTATTGGCCTAGTGTGCAGATTCAGACTGGTTTAACTAAAATGCACTTAGCTTTTCTCATTTAATCTCTTTCTGCTCTTAGTGTCTCTGCCTCAGCAGGAGAACACTCTGCCAGTCAAGGAATCTTCACTGTCTCACATTGGAGACATTGCTTCCCCACAGGTACACTGATGGCTTGGGTTTTAGTGTTGGGAGGGGTTGATTTTTTTCCTTGCCTTTATTTTGAAACCGTATAGGCCGTGAAAAATTTTGTTTTTTCTTATTTGGTTTAGGAAGGGAACAAGCATATTTTTTCAGTATGTAACAAATACAGCTACATATAGTATCAAACAGTAGAAGTCAAAAATACTGCGATTGGTCATGTGCAGTTGGGAAAAATAATCTTAGAAAGAGAGACGAGTGAGAGAAGAGGCTAGAAAGGTGCTTTCTAGAGAACAGGTCAGTCAGCTGGTGCTGATTTTTAAAGTTTTGACTGATCACTAAATTCTCTCTAAAGTTTAACACAGTACTTGGATGATGAGTCCAAACTGTTGCTGCTAAAGGAAGTGGTCCCATTTTCTCAACGCACTAGTTCTTGATCAGTTAAACGCCTCCTGCAGCTGCGTGGTGACCTCGATTGGGAAACTTACCAGGACTGTAACTGATATCTTTTTTGGGAAAGAGGACAGGAAGAGAGGAAGTTTTAACCCAGTTCTGAGTTAAGTAAAACAACGATCTTTCTAAGGATACTTCCTACAAGTGAAGTTCTGGTAGACAAGAGCTAAGGAACGTGAGCTGGTTACCATCAGAAGGGTTTGATTTACTGGACTTTGAGCTATATTTGCTCTACATGTGCAGCGGGTTTGGAGAAGCCTTTGTGAATGGCACTTGGCACAATAAGAAAATCAATGCTATTTTATTAAGAAACCATAGACGTAGAAGAATTTTAAAAGAAGACTAAGAGACTGTATTCATGATGATGATGAAATGATGAGAGCTTGTGTGCTTTTTCCATGCTGCATAATAATTCATTGATAATTACTGCTAGAAGATGTCTCTTAGGCAGGACTAGAATCACTAGTTATAATGATTTACACTCAGATAATTGACTATCCAGGAGAATGGATATGGGACTATGTAAGGACCTTTGCTTTGTTTGTAGTGACTGCCTGTCCCTATGGTGAGAGGATCATCTGGAAGTGAAAGAAAATTCTTTGCTGTTTCCCTTTATCTTTAAGAGAAAATATAGTTGTTTCCAGCTCTGTGAGATTTTCTGTAAGTGGGGAAGTCTGTCGTAATTTCAGGATTAAATGCTTTGCCGCTCTCAGGAATTCAGTATCTTTTGTACTTACTACTTTTAAAAGCTTTGTATTAAGCCTATTTTGCTAAAATCACAATTAAAACTTACCATATATAATAATGATTGTGGTATTTCCCCCACTCAAAAAATAGGAGACCTCAATCAAATCTGTCAGTTCTCCTAACTATGGTAAGAATTTCTGAAAATGTTTGGTTTCTTTTCCGTGTATGTTTAATGTTGCATTCCATTACTTTCTCTGGGAAGTTTCTAGTGTGTGGTTTAGTGCAACACACACACCTTGCTGTCTTCTTGGAAGGATCTTTGGCTTTTTTCACAGATAGATCTGAAGGATTTCTGTTCTTATGTATAAGACGCAAGAGAAAATTGGCAAATTCTGTGTACTTTGTCAGTCACTTACTAGAAGCTAACTAATGTGCTTTCTGGGAAGTGAAATAGCAGCTGGTCAGATTAGAAGCAAAAAGGTGATTTCTTTCCTGAAAAAACAAAAAGCAGGTTTTCTGTTTAAATATCCCTGAGAGGACAAGATTATGCGACACCATGACTGTTTCTAAAACTGATACGTTAATTTTTTGGGTGCAGGATTTTACCTCTGACTTCTTTTCCTGTGTAGATTGCTATGTTGAAGAGCTTAGGAGTGTTGCATGGCAGAGATGGATGTTTTGAATGCAATAAATAGTGTATGACTTTTAAAAAAGGAAACAAGCATTTTAGGGCAGAAGTAGTAAATAAAGCAGCAACAAAGTTACATTTTGGATGAGATCTCTGAAAAGATTCTGTACAAATAATGATGGGTACCTTGCATACATCTTTGTGACTCCACATCAAATTGACCAGCTGCAAAATATACCGGTACAACATCTGCCAGCATTTTTCCACTTTCAAGCTCTGTCAGTGGTGTCTTGCTCTGGTAGTTGGTTACTATCAGTGATTAGGGAACAAAAAAATAGATCTGTAATGGGAACTTCGCTAGTAATGTCACAGGTCCTTCTTACAATACAATTTATTTCTAAGCTGATTTCGGAATGAAAAATTGATTTGAATATCTTGGGTAGAATCTATCCTTGTACTGTGAATATCTCTGTTCCACAATACAAATACAAATAGAAACCTTGCCTTTGTCACAAATATCTGTATAACAAAAGTAAGTGGAGACATATCCAGAAAAAAATCCTTCAAATGTGAAGGTGCTGTCTCATGGAGAAATTGTTCCTTTCAATGAAACAGTATTTCAAATACAAAGAAATACAAATTTCTTTGTAAATTTGAAATACAAAGTATTTCAAAGTATTTCAAAGTATTTATTTCAAAGTATTTCAAAGTATTTTGTAAATTTGAAATACAAAGTATTTCAAATGTTATATTTCAGCTAAACTACTTTTTGCTATGTCCACCCACACTGGATTTCCTTTCATGAATATCTTTGTCGGTTTTTTTCCCTAGATAATAGAGCAGCTAATCTTACACAAGGCTTCTCTGAAATTAACCTGAAGCTGCCTGGACAATTCAGCAATATAGAAAATGAGACCAAGGTTTGAGACAATTTCTTAAATCTTTCTTTTTTAATACCTTGGTGTGTGAGGTCTTCATCCCTGTAGTGACGTTTATCATGCAAGGACATATGAGATGTCTTGTATCCTGTGAAGTTTTTCGAGTTGCCTGATCAACTGGAACAGTTCAGAGAATATTTTAACCTTGGAGCCTGGAAACTTCCCAATATTGAAAGGTGTGCTGGAGGCAGAACAGGCATATAGTACCTTTGATGTTATCCACACATCAATGCATCTGCTTATATTCCTGATACAGGCAAAACATTTGGCATTTTCCTAAGTTTCGTGCTTTGGAGATGGCAGCAGAATCACAGAATTGCAGAATGGTAGGGGTTGGAAGGGACCTCAGAATGTGCAAGACATAGAGACAGACATGGTTTCACAGTTCTCTCTTTCTGCATCTGGCTTAGAAAAAGCTTAAGGCATCTTGAAATTAAAAGTGGGAAGGGATAGCCTGCAAAGACCTTGTGAGAAGGATAAAAGAAGGCAAGAGTTTCTAGTAAGCTGTTGCAGGCATGCAGCAATCTTTCTCAGTAAACCAGTGCTCTTGGTACAGGAGAAAAGATCCCTTTTGTGAGATTCCCTTAGAAGCCTTATGTGCACTTTTTAACCTTGTGCAGCAGTGTAGCTGCAGAATTCTCCCTCTGTCTCCTTCTGTCGGATGAACATGGATATTGAGGGAGCAAGGTGCCACATTTGTTCAGAGCTATTTGATATCTTGAAGGTCTGTGCTATAACATCTTCCATCATCTGATACTCAGACTGCTGTAGGAAAAGTACTTTTTGATGCTGTTGGAGGAGCTTGGATTGCTGCCTTCATTTTGTTCTACTAAAATGCACAGAAGCGGGTGTTGCTCTCTCTCGTGAGCAGAAAGGAACTGGTCGGGTGGGAGTTCTTGATTTCTGCCCAAGGTTGGCCTTGAAGAAATGGTACTTGAGGTTTTTGTGACAATCTTAAGAAGACTTAAGACTTAAGAGTGGGAGGTAACTTCTAAGTCTTAGCGAAACTGGTAGTGTGGCAGGTTGATACACTTGAGATCTCTGTTTTGCTTCCTCCCCTTTCCAGTAGATCAGTATGAACTACTTGCTCCAGGTATTCATCACTACTCTCAGAAAAAAAAAAAACAATTCAAAAACCAACTCAGATGTCTAACATCCTGCAGTTTGACTGTGAACTCTCTGCCATCTGAAGTTAAAATATTGTTGTGACGTTGGAAACAGTTGGAGACTTCTATCCTCGTCACCAATTCAGATTGCAGAGTTGATCTAGTGAATCCTCCCTTTGCATACCTCCCTTTAGCAACCCAGCTGCTAAACCTTTCCTCTGCAGTTTGATAGTGTGATGACAGAGTGTGTTTGAGGCTTCACCCCGTCTTTTCACATAAGGAGGCACCACTGAGTTCCAGCTTTTCAGAAGTAATCCACAGTCTTAGGTCCCTCTAATTTTTGGATGCCAGTTTTGAGACATGTTAAGGAAAGATGAATGAGTTCAATAAATGCATTGAGGCTGGAAGGTTTTTCCCTCTCCTTTCTACAGAAGATGACAAGCTACAAAATGGATGGACCACACAGAGGATTTTGTCTCATTTTTAATAATGTTCACTTTGGTGGATCTCTTCTGGAGAGGAAGGGTTCTTGCAAAGATGCTGGTAAGTTACTGAAGTGAGATTTTTGAGATTTACTCTCTCTATTTTCCCATGAATGGATTGTCTAGTATTCCTCTGTATTTTATTGTCTCTATTTTAGTTAGTTGATAAAAGAGTAAAATGTTTGATATGTGTTAAATTATGTCATTTGTGTATCCATGGGGAGAAAGGGTTAAAGGATGAATAACCACTGAGTTTCTGATGCAGTTGGATCATTCTTGAATCATTTTAAGAATCTCATTTTACTTAGCCTTTATCTGTATCTGTAATAAGGAACTAAAATTAACCAAACCATCATTCTATGTAATATAATGCAAAATTCCATAATGAAGCAACTCTATGCATACTTCTTATTTTATTCTGTTCATTCTGTTTGTCTCTTGTGTATGAAGCTCTACTAGTCAAAACTGCAGCTGGAAAATAATGATATAAGGAAGGTTTTGAAATACCTACTCTGAAACTCAGGGCTGAATTCCTGGTATTTTCAAGTGTCATTTGAGACCTCAGTTAGTGTGTCATCATACATTATAAATTACCGTTGTATTTTCTGAAAACTTCTAGTAAACCCAGGAACTCTGTGTTTCACCTGATGCCATCTTTCTTTATTCCCATTAACTTTTAGTTAATACTAGTGTGAGGATGAATCTGCAGAAGTGGCAGGTCTTTCCTGGTCCAGATTAGCTTGCATAGTGGCTTCATCAAATGGTTTTCTACTGCCTCATTTTTTCCTTTTCTTTCTTCTGATTACAGAGGAACTGGAGCGAGTATTCACATGGCTTGGTCTGGACGTGACGACGTACACAGATCGGACATCTCAGGAGATTGAAGAGCTCATGCGAGCTTGGCAGAATTTGCAAGCTCACAAAGACAGGGACTGTTTCATATGTTGTATCCTATCTCATGGAGAGTCAGGAGCAATCTATGGGAAAGATGAGAAACTTTTATCAATCCGTAGAATCATGTCCCACTTCACTGCCAAGAAATGCCCACAGCTGGCTGAAAAACCCAAACTCTTCTTTATCCAAGCATGCCAGGGTAAAGAGATACAGCGTCCTGTCTATGTTGAAGCTGACGCACAAAACCCTGGCTTGCCTTCCACGCAACACAGTGTTTCTCCTTCTGAAAGTATTCCCGAAGAGGCTGATTTCCTCCTAGGCATGGCCACAATTGATGGATATGTCTCCTTCCGACACATTGAACAGGGTGCTTGGTATATTCAGGCCCTGTGCAGCAAGCTACAGTTGTTGGTACCAAGGTAAATACTTTGCTAAGCTCTTCCATGAAAAAATAGGAGGAATTCCCTTTTTTCTTTTCTCCAAAGGCAAATTCACATAGGAACACTAACCCATGTCCTGAGATGGACAAAATCAGTTAAACTGATGATTTGTTTGCTTGACACACTGCTAATACCATAGAGAGAATCTGGAGAATATGAAGTTTATTATAAAAAACCTCAAAACCTCTCATCTGTATTCTTTAACGCAGAGCCATCTGTTTCTTGAGTGGATTTAGGTAAAAATATCTGGGAGGTGTTAAAAGGAGTGCCATCTGCTCATTAATAAGTCCTTTTTTTTCTTCTTTTTTGTTTTTTCTCTTCTGGCTGTAGGGGTGAGGATATTTTGTCAATCCTTACGGAAGTTAATGAAGATGTAGGCAGACGTGTTGACCGCTTGGGAACCAAGAAGCAGATGCCCCAACCAGCCTATACCTTGAGAAGAAAATTGATATTCCCAATACCTAGAGACCCTCCTCCTTCACAGCAACATCGAGGCTTTTAAAGTACATCCTTTCATCAGCACATTTGATTTAAGTGCGATTGACCACACTACCTGTTTTAAGGCAGTTACCCAGAACCTTGAGGAACTGTTAGCTTCAAGGCACGGCCTTATCAATTTTGTGCCAAAGAAACTGTGCAAATGGAGAAGACACAATTAAAACCATCCATTTGCATCAGCTGTATATTCAGAGTTATCAGGGTTGGGAGAAGCATGCTTCTATTATGTTAAATGTTTTTGTACCTACACAGACTGCAGATATAAAAAGTGTTTTTCTGACAGCATAAGGGTTGCGTGTAGTCTTCCATGTCTAAACCATGATTGTTAATGGTCTGGTCAATGTGTTATTTTCGTAGGCTAACAATTTTAAATCCTGTTTGTAAATTCATTGGCTATGTTCATAGAGAAAGACAAAAGTGGGAATGAAGAGGAGAAAAAGTAGTAAGTGGAAAAGGATTTCTTCTATATCTAATTTAAATTTAACTTGATGGAGAACAAGTTAGCTATGGAAGTTAGTGATTTGTTCCACAATACGCAATGATACTGTCTAATGGCTAACATAAACCTTGTGTACAATGAGATCTTTCCGAAACTGAGTAAAGCCAAAATGCTGTGTAGTATTCCTTCTGTGAAACTTTGTGAACTGTCATTTCCCAGTCACTTCTGGGAAGAAAACATAGAAGATTTGCACGCTGTAAAATACAGCATATGGCAGGGTATCTGTATAAGTTTATCAGATTGATTAATTTTGTTAGGCATTAAATTTTCTAATTATCATTTCTCATTTTAAGATCTGAAATGCAGTCATATGAGAAATGAGGGTGCTTGTTACTTAAGCTGCTCACAGAGCATTTTGTGAGTTGAGATACGTGATATTTTGTTTGAGCCCTTGCTATGTTTGTGTGTATCCTTCTTGTTTGTTACTATATTAAATTCATTCTTCTTTTTAAGAGCTTGGTGAGATAAAAATTACGTACTGGGGTAAGGCTTATCTTTGTTTCTGACTGGCCTCTGCACTTTGTTGGGCTATATGATTCAGTAGGGTTTTAACTGCATGGATGTTTAAGCTGAAGTGAAACCTAGTGTATTTCAGCAAAACACTGGGTTTTAATTATGATTACTAGCTCTAAATTAGGGTGAGGATTTTTGAAGAGTGCTGTCTAGTGCTGTTGATCACGATTTTCAGCTTACATTATCCAGGATTTTTAGGAGAGGCATTTTGCATCCTACACAGCATTCAAATGCAGCCAGTTTGCCAAAACATAATGATCACTTTTTATCACAAGAAACTGGTACTTATGTTGACCCATCGCATTTTGAGTCTTCCAAGTTAGTATGGTTGCCACATGTGAAGTCACTTTTGTGCCACCCATAGAAAATGTTCTGTCTGTTGGCAGAATATATAACATACTGTGACAGAATCATGAAGTTTCTGGCTGGCAATTGCTGTTCATACTTGGTGCACTCCTACATGTTTAGGTAACAATTGGATTCTCATATGGAGTAAACACTGATAACAGTGACCATGTTTTGGGAGGTCTTGTTTTCTTTTTTAGGTTTGATAGGCAGAGAACATGATCACACTGTGTTGCTTTCTCTGTAGACTCTTCTGCGTAGGTAATCTCCAGTTAAATCGTAGGTAGGTAAAGGCAGTCAGAAGAAACTAAGTTGGTGGCTGCTTTGATTCCCTGATGAGAGGGATCCATGCTTGTGGAGTATAAAAGACTGATGAAGTCTCCCTTGCTCATAATAAGGTTTGTTCAAATATAGTTTACACTACTGTGGTTGATTCCATTCAATGTGAGCATTTTGCTGGTGTCTGTTGAGGCTGTCACGCTTGGGGCTGTGCCGCGGCACTGCCAGCCTGAGCCCCAGGGCAGGGCAAGGGTTAGCCCTGGAGCTGCAGCTACCAGCAGCGAGGCTGTTGGACGTTTGTGTGTCATCTCCTGTGGTGTGTTGCAAAATGTCCTTGGGAAAGTGTGGGTGGGTTTTTTACAACCAAGGTATTCATCGCTCCTTGCTCTCCTCACCGTACACCTTCAGTGTAACTAGTGATATAGAGCTGTGCCAGGAAGAAATTGGCTTAAACCAAACAAAGGTGTGGTTGGTTTCTGTTGAGGCTTACTGATAGCGGGCAGAAGCACACACACCTAGGCATATGCTCTCCACCTACAGAAATAAAGAAGGGTTTGTTTAACCCTTGTTTAGACAGATTTAAGTGGAAGCAGTGTAAAAAGACTTTTTCTTGGGGAAGTTGCTATCTCGGGAAGATCATGATCTTACAGTGGGATTTGTAACACCCCCCAGGTCTCTGGTATCCTGTCCTTCCTGACAGTTTTTGTGCAGGCGCTGTGTGTCCTGCCTTGTGACAGTAGAGGCCACAGCCACCACAATTGCTGAGCAGGTGTAGCCCCAGCCTTTCTGGGAGACAAGAAATCTGGGCAGGCTGCTCTACAAGGAGTAGACGGGGTCACTGAGACAGTTCTAGAGGAAACCAGCTGGACAAAACCAGGGTGCGGGGGAGCTGAGGGGAAATGGAGGGACTGTAAGTTAACAAAAGGATGGGAACATTTTGGTGAGGGTGGGAGAGGAAGAAGTAAGAAGTGAAAACAGTAAAGATAGAGGAAGAACAGTGCCAAGGAGGGCTGTGCTTGAAACTGGTGCACAACAGGAGAAGTATCTGTCTGGAAAGAGCCAGCCTGGGCTTGGTCTTGTCTGCAAATAGCTGATCACAGCGTGCTTCCTCTTTCAAACTGCAGCTGTGTTGCCTTAAGGAGTCTTGATTCAGTTGAAACACAGGAACTGATGCAGGAAGAGAGGCGCTGCGGCGTGGGATGACTCGGAGGCACAACCATCTCGGACCTGAAGATCAGATTGTGCTGGTGGTGTCCCTCAGTGCTGCTCCCAGCCTTTGGATGAACTCGTGCCGGTGAAGTCAGTCAGTTGTCTTTCCAAACTGTTCCTACCATATGCCTTTTGGGAGAAATCTGTATACCTCGTTCTGTCTATCAAATGATATGCTGAAATTTTGACTTTATAAAGGTAGGTAGGTTGAAATCAGTGAATGATTGTTTTCATTGCAAAATTTTAACAAACTTCAGCTCCCCTAACTGCCTTTCTTCATACAGCTGACTTCACAAGCTTCAGAGAGTCTGGTAGCTGTACTGATTGCTGATCATATATTTCCTGCTGCAAGGAAAATACTGATGACCAGCAGATCATGCTGGGAGCCTTACCGTTGAAAGCAGAATTCCATTCTTCAAAGAGGATGAAAATGCCAGGAGTTAATTATTGCTTAAATTCTCTTGTAAATGCGGAAGTATTTTACATACATTGTTGAAAACTAATGTTTAGCCTTTCAGTTCCTGGTATTCACTCTGTATTGCTACTGAATTTGGTGCTGATAGCTGACTTTTTTAATTTAGGAAATAATCTTCCATTAAAGTGCATGTTAAAAACAAGCTAGCGTGAATTGGAGAGGGAATTAGGAGAAGGGAGTAAGTCATGAAAATCTGATGACACAGCAGGACAGTGGGGCTGAGATGTTTCAAAATGGGATGGTATATTTCGTTCACTCTTCTGTCACTCTCTTTCAGTTAGGATTTATGTATGGGAGCAAATGCACTGAGCTGTGCTGTGTGCTAGAAAGTCCTAGTGGTGCTGCATTGTGTGTCGCCTTGAAACAAAAGCAGAATCTGTTTGCTTTTGTGGCTCGTTTACCAACTTTCTTCCAAGCAGGCACTGTAATAATTGATTTCCTGAAACCAGTACCATGATAGGTGGAGTAGGGAACTGTTGCATTATAACCACAGCTTATTTATTTGTTACACTTTTTATAAATCATGTGACTATACAGGTCGTAGTACCAACGACAGTACTTTTCCTGGAAATTAGAGGCAATGGCTGTCTTGTTTTCTTTGTTCTAGCAGTCTTCCAGCCTGTCCTCCCATGTAAGTGGTGTAAAAGTTGTTTTTTTTTTTCTTACTTGCTGTATTACTTGTGTCTTTAATTTAGTAAAGTGGAAGAAAAAGGTAGAAGCAGTTAAACATTATTTTAGTGTGCTGCCTGTATTTACAGTGCGTAGGTGGCATATCTGTTCTAATCGCAGTAATTTTGTGGGTTTGAAACTTAAAGCTTTAAGATATTACAACGAAAATTCCCCTTTCCACAAGGATTTACTTTTCTAAGCACATGCCTTGTATCTTAAAAGACTTGATTGATGTAAGAAAGAAGATAACTTCGTAACTAGCTAGCAAGAAAGTATTCTTCTCTTTCCTATGTAGGTATAAAAATATAAAATGGATCTGAGATCACTGAATCGTGAGGTTAAGCACATATGATTCAATCACATATGATTTGTGGTGATATATGCTGAATGGTATGAATTCTATTCTGTTCAAAAGTTCAGTTCAAATTAATTTAAAGAAAACTGTATTTAGGAGCAGAGCATGAATTGTACGTGCTGCACCACAATGCGGGTTTTGCTGTTGTGTCAGGGGGTTTTGATAGGCAAAGGTTTAAGGTTCAATTGTATGTTCATTCTTGCTAACTAACAGAATGCCGACTGTGGGCAAGGGCATGCCACAAAAAGGTGCTTTGCTGTAGCATGGTCCTTCGAGGAGAGAGGAGTAGAATTGTCTGCTATTTTTATTTTTATTTTAAATATATTTCCAGTAGTACTGATTCAGTTAGTCAGCTGGACTACTCTGGAGTTACTAGCCCTGCGATTGAAACATTAACAGATTTACAGTAGCAATGTCCTGGATTGAGCAAAATAGAACTAGTTCTGTGTAGTGATGTTACTTCTCAGCTCAGTTTCCACTTGAAAGGCTGCACTTTCTGGAGTTAGCAGCGTGGCTTTGCAGACAGTGTCTGCTACTAGAAGTGATACCACCTGATTTGTAGTTACTGCCTTGGACTGAAATGCAGAAAGGCTTTTGCTTATACTTATTCCTATAATGGCCAAGGTCACTGCTGCATGTTGTGTGCTGTGCTGGGCATGCCGGGAAGAAGTAAAAGGGTCACAAGGAAGTAAAAAGGTGGTTCCTCCAGTGAGTAACAGACAGGACAGCTGGCCAACAAGAGCATTCCATTCCATATTACGCCATATTCTGATACGTCATATTCAGTATAAAACTGTGGAATCACGGACTTGAAGGTTCTTCTTCAATGGCCGGCATCTGAGGAGGGCTCTCTCCCACCATCTGCCTTTAATCTCGATCCTGAGTTCCTGAATCCGACCCCTGTGCCTGGTTCTGCTCTGCTGCTGAGCCTGGGGCTGCCCCGGTGCCATCTGCTCTCCAGTGTGAGTGGGTTGCTGTCGGGGAAGGAGTAAACTCTGATACTGGTTTTTATATATATATAAATGTGTGTATGTATATAGGGGTTTTTACCGTTTTTTTTTACTAAAGCTGTTTAGTTTTGTTTTCCAGTCCATAAGTTTCTCTGCCTCATTTTCTTTTCCTTCCTGCTTGAGGAGGGAGAGCGGTTAGAGAGCGTCTCTTAGCGTTCGGTGGCAGGCCCAGGCCGAACCCTCAAAAAGCAGTAACATTAAAATGGGTTTCCTAATATTCCAGTAGTGTGGGAGTAGGAAGTTTTGATTTGCTATTGTCCACTTTTCCTGTCTCCAGTGAGGTCGATAGGACAAGGGAGCTTGACTGACTGCATTTCTATAGACTTTCTCTTCAGAGATTTGTAAGGTAGATTTAAGGTAGACAGAATGAAGTGGCAAATGATTCTCTTACTGGAGAAACAGTGGAGGCAAGTCTTTTAAGTGTTAGGGAGAGACAGTTGGAAAGCTTGCACTGGGTATTTTCTTATTTTCTCTTGTGCTCAAAAGTTGGACCCATAAGCAAAGTTTAATATTTGTAAAGCTGATAGAGGAGGTGCTGGAGAAGGGAGGTAGTATTTGATGCTCAGTGAAACACAACTACTTTAACAAGAATTGTCCTGACCTTTTTAAAAGGGGTAGACATGATCTGTGTTTGGTTTGAGTATTATGAAATGATTGAGAGCTGGGAACCGAGCTTTAATTGATGCAGATAATCCAAAACAGGAAGAGGTGCGTTGGCTATGCTGACCAGGGTCAGAAGTAGTGTGTAAAGAAAGGAGAAGCCAGATAGTTTAGAAGATTTATACCCACGTGGACTCTTATCTTTGTCACGGTCTAAAACCTTTATCTTTGTTGTGGTGTAAAACCTGTCAGTCGCATTTACCGCATAGTCTGTATTTCAGAACTGCACATGGTTCTTGCTCCCAAATGGGATCAAACCCCCAAAAAACCCACAAACCCAAAACGAAACTGAAACAGCAGCAGCCTCCCAGGATTGTACATGCTGTATGTCCATACTTCTTGCTGTCTAGACACACCATAGGAAGCATGAATGATCTGTGACTTTCTCTGACAATTTCACTTAGTACAGAGTTTTTTATATTCCTTGTGATGTCTTGAGAACCAGGAGAGCTAAACATCAAGGTTGTGATTGCATTACAGCCTCTCTCTACTGAAGTACTTTGGATTGCATGGATTTATTTTGGGCTGCTCTACACGATGTGATACCTTTTCCATCGTGTTGTTGCACTACTGTCACTGACAAATTAAATCAACTTCTGTTTGTGTTTAGCTCCAAATCCTGATGTGAAATGAATATGGACTTCCAGAAACTCCTTTTTCACGTTTCTGAGGCTTTGATCACTGATAACCTGGCAGCTCTGAAGTTCCTGTGCCTGGACCACATCTCCATGAAGAGGCTTGAAGCCATCCATGAGCCCAAGGCCTTCTTCGAAGCGCTGCAGGAGAAGGACTTGATCAACGAGGGGAACCTGTCCTTCCTGAAGGAGCTGCTCTACCGGATCAATCGGAGGGACATCCTGGCTGCCCACCTGCGCTCCAGCGGAGAGGAGGTGGAGAGAGAGCTTCAGATCCCAGGCAGGACAAAGGTGTCAGCCTACAGGTGAGCACAGAAGTAGTAAACCTTTGCGTGCAAAAAGAACAGCAGTTCTGTTCTGTGCTCTCATGTTTTCTATCTGCACTATTGCCTTATGAATATCCCAGGACAATTGTACTTACTTCAGCATGAATACTTGCCACTGTGAGTTTTAAATTTTGCAGTTTAAATGTGTAATTGTGGTGTTTACCTCTCATGGACTTATTAGTTGGTCTTTTTCTGCTCTTTATTGCCAGACAACTGCTATATGAAATTGCAGAGGACTTGGCTTCAGGTGATGTGGAGACCGTGAAGTTACTGGTCCAGAAAAAAATACCAAAGAACAAGCTCCAGGATAATGCTGTACGCAAATTGATTTTGATAAGTTTCTTGCAAGTTCAGAGTCTACTAGTTCTTGTAAGAAGAGGGGAAAGAGAAAGCAATCTGCTCTTACTAAAGTCAGTTGTTGAAAGGATTGTGATGTTAGCTGATAGCTGCTCTGTGAAAGAATGGACCCTCTTTTTTCACATTTTATCTTTTCTCTGTGCTTTTTTGGTCTCCTGTTAGTATTTTCTCTCCACTACCTGTCTCCTAATCTTTTCTTGCAAAGTCCATCATGGTCTTCCTTTTGTCTTTGCTTGACTTTTGTAAGCGTTCTGTATCTTGGAAGAGTCATGTTTGCTGGAGGAAAAACAATAGTTTGGAGACAGAAAATGAAGTTCTAATGTGAGTTCAACCACCATTTTTTTGTGTGTCATTGGGTATATTTTCTTCTTTGTTGTAATTTGGGGTAACAGCATTTTCTTAACTCCTCCGTGAAAGCATTAAGAGGTTTCTTGAGCTAGTTTAATACTTATATTGTAAATAATGAACAGTGTTATAAAACTTCTTGGTATTATTAAGAAGCACTATTAAGAAGTACTATTTGTATTGTGGCACCTGTAGGAAAATTAGCAGCCTTACCTCCAACTTGGTGGACTATTGAGCTTTAAAAAACAAAATTAGCCCTGAACACCTTTTCTGTAGTAGAAAATGTAAAACGGCACAGAAAAGCTAGATGGCTTAAGAGCACTTCCTCTGAACACAGGGGCATACCAGGATGCCGTGTTGTTACCCACGTCAGTGCTTTGCACTGTCGGAACAAAATCTTAACCTCATTGTTGTGTTTCTTCAGTTTGATGGGTTTCAGTTGGGAGGAAAAAGAAATTGATTCGTAGCTGGCCAGTCTCTGGGAATAAGGATGATGTCTTCTGCTGTTTTCAGAAGTGTGTGATACTACAGTTATTGAAGGTCACTCTGAGTTTGGGTTATGTGTTTTTGTTTTACCAGTCAATGTTGCAGGTCTTCCTGGAAATGCAAAGACTTACGATAATTAAAGAAGATAACCTCTCAGTGCTGAAAGAGATATTTAAGGAATTTAGAGTTGACATAAAGAAAAAAATTGATGCCTATGAAGAAAAAAAAAAAGGTGAATTATTTAATATGCTGTTTAAGACAAAAGCTTAGAGCTTTTTGTGGTTTTTGTGGCAACTTAGGAGTCTGAAGATAAGAGAGAGATTTTGTGGTATCCTAGCATAGGCAGAGCAGCTTTTGGTACCTGTGGTTTCGGAAGTTTTCTACTACCTCATTATCCCATCAGACCTTTTTGTATCTCTCCTTGAAGCGTGTTCCTTGCCTTGTAAATGGTCTGCTTCTCCCTCCCCTTTGCCTTAAAGGCAATTTTTTATTTCAGGAACCAGTGCAGTGCTGGTTTTGGACCAGCAGAGCTTTTCAGCCACTGAAAGAGGCAGATTGCCAGAATTATTTTTGGTTAGCCAGGCTGTTTGCTCTTAAGTCAGAGGAGAATTCCCTGAAGACCAGGTACTTGGCTAAAGTGTAACTGTTAGCTTTCTGCACCTTCTGTACCAGATGTGCAATTTCAAGGACTTCTGTATATCTGGGCTGTTGTAGCTCCAGTAGTGGCTTCTGACATCACAGCTGGACCTTACTCTTTGGGAAACAGGATGTGTCAACCAACATCGACAGACGCCTTTTAAATTTTTTCCCCAGAACCTCCTTTTGGATGACTCAGGACATGTATTTCCTTAAACACGTCTACACAGCCCATGCAGTTTCCTGTGGAGATACCAACTATTTTTCCCAGCATGTCTTTGTGCTGCTGACCTGTGCTTGTGTCTCTAAAAGAGCAGAAGAAAATTGCCAAGGCTGGCTAGACAAAACAATGATGTTGTCTCTGCCTCATTCCTTGTGCTGTTTGGGTTTTTTTTTTTGGTGTTGAAATATGCACAGTGAATCATTTTAGTCTTAAGTGTTCTGTTTATCTTCTCCCTCTCAGAAAATGATTCTAAGAGCGAGTTCCGCTATCCAGTGTCTGGATCTGTGCATCTACCAAGACGAGGGGCCGAGGGGGAGACACCGCACCAGGTGAGAAATACCTCAAGATTACCTTCAGAGTATTTATAAATTCCTGGAAGGGATCATAAATTCTTAAGACTGAGCAGGCAGAAGAGCTGAAGGGGAAGGGTTCTGGTTTTTTACGTAGCCATGGAGCGATTCCTATTTTCAAAACCAGACAAAGCCTTGTTCTTACGTGAGGATGTGGCTCTCAGCAACCTTTTAAGCAAGAAATGAAGGCATACCTGTTGTGTGCGGAAAACCAATCTTAACAATAACGGAGACTGGGACATTAAAGTCCTTTCCAGGATACTCCTGGACAGATGGGAAGGGAACAGCAGTATCTGCTACCTCACTAGAAATGCACACTCTCAGAGGGAGTGGTAGGGTGCAAGAACTTTTCCTCTGCACACACAAATCTGTATTTTCCAGGGTACTCACTTTTTCCCATGCCAAAATCATATCCTAACCACAGAGAGGGAGGAGGAGGGATTCAGGGAGACAAAGCGGATTCCTCTCCCTTGTAGCTAGCTGGTATTCTTAGGCTTTTCCTTTCTTCTGTTTTGGCTCTCATTGTATTTTTTTGCACTTGACACTGCTTTCTTATCTGCTTTCTTTGTTTCTACAGCCTGAGAAATCATATGAGATGAAAAATAACCCCCATGGTTACTGTGTGATTCTTAACAACTATAGTTTTAAAAATCCGCATGAAGTCAGAGAAGGAACAGAGGAAGATGGAGGTAAGTACTTTTAAAATCAAATTACTCGTTTGTTTTTTAATCTGATTAATTCTCTGAAAGAATTACCTAGTCTTTCCTGTGAAGAAGAATCCTGTCCACTGAGATCCTTTGCCTCCAGAGTAACTGGAATGACAGTGTAGAAACTGGAAATATGCCACTTCGAGCTGTTGAGCTGATGGCTTAAGAAGGAACTGTTTTCTCTTCTAGGTAAAGAGCATCATCTTAATTGGTCGTATGTACCAAATAGTGAAAGAGGGATTACTATTCCACCTTTTCACTTTTTAATTGCTGATAATTCTTAGCTATCATGATGTAATATTTGTAAGTCCTTAAACTCTCAAATCAATGCTACTGCTTTATAATTTTCCTGAAAGCCTGTCTTCTTGCAAGAGTCACTTTTAAGATAAACTTAAAGTAAAATCTGTTCATGAAGGCACATGTCACTGATACTTTAACTGCATCCAGCCTGCCTACAGGCTGCTTGCTTCCCAGCACACTGCCCACACACCTAGATCAGCATTCGCTGAGAAGTCTGACTGGCATTTGTTATCGGGTCACCCTGCCTTCTTTCTTGCTGAATTGATCATTCTCACAGAATGAGGGACCTCCTTCATTGAAGTGTGGCAGAATATGTCATTCTGAATAAGTACGACTTGTTTAACTTGCTTATTGTTCTTAAGCCTCTGAGGTCACTTCACAGTGCACAGTTAAATCTTGCTTTAAGACAGTAAGCTTCGCCAGTTTGTACCAATTATTCCAATAATCTGAAACCTGCTTTTGTTTTAGATATGATGTTTAAACGAGCTGTGTTTAAAAAAAAAAAAAAAGAATTAGACATTTGTGTTTCTCTAACTAGATTTGGCAAGCTAAAGGTCAGTTAGGTGAGTTTATTGGTGGGATCTGAACACTTCTGATACTGATGTTTCAGCATCTTTCTTGTCACTGTTTGTGTTTAAAAAGTGCCTTCTGCCTTTTTTCCCCAGAGGCCGTGAAGAGGGTCTTTAAGTGGCTTCAGTTTGAGACAGAGGATCACATGGATCTAGAAGCAGAGCAAATGTATGAGATAGTTAAAGAATACAGCAAAAAAGATCATAGCAACATGGACTGTTTTGTTTGCTTCATTTTGTCACATGGTGAAAAAGATAAAATAACAGGAGTTGATCACAAGCTTGTAAATATTAAGGATTTAGTGTCCTGCTTCAGTGGATCCAATTGTCCTTCTCTTGCTGGCAAACCCAAGCTGTTTTTCATCCAGGCTTGCCAAGGCTCTGTAGGTCATCCACCTGTCACAGTAAAAGAAGACTTCTCTGGCCGTCTTGAGACAGATGCTACCCCTCTGACTTCTATTCCTGATCTGGCTGATATTCTGGTTGGCATGGCTACAGTGGAAGACTACGAGTGCTACCGCGACACAGAGACCGGCAGTATTTACATTCAATGCCTCTGTGACAAGTTGGAGTCTCTTTGCCCACTGTAAGTACTGCTTTTAATCCATGTGTATTTGGGGTATTGCAGACATACATGCTTACACATGGTATGCTGAAACATCAGTATTTTATAACATATAACCTTTTATGCTATATAACCTTTTACCTCCAAGACAAGTGCAGAAAAGTAATTATTCTGAAGCTGGGCATTGTTATTATTCAACAGATGAACCAAAGTACAAATGACTTCTCCTAGTTTGCCTGTTACGGAACCAGGGTTGTAATCCTGGAACATTGCATATCAGTGAGTGTGCATATGCGTGTGCATGTTTTTTAGCATGTTTCTACTTCCAGTGACACCTGATGAGAGGCGAATTTATTGAGTGATTACACAGAAAAAAAAAGAGTTTTATTTGGTCATCATTTTCATTCTTGCCTCCCTTCCACCCCCATCGTAAATTTGATTTAGAAAATAGAATTTCTTCTCTGACATCACTCACTTTCTCATGGTGTCCAGAAGAGGGCATGGAGAATGCATAGGTTTGGTTCTGTTAATGCACTCTTCTGGCAGTAACCAAAGCAGGGGGACGGCCTTTGCTGGTAAAGCGATGCTACACAGAGGTTGCTTTTATTCCCCCAAACACACAGAATTCTGGGGTTACACAATGGAGTGTGAAATTTCAGTGACAGGCAGGATGAGCGGAAGATACTACCCTTCCCTGAGATACCACTTTGTTGGAGCAAGCACAGATCAGCTTCTTGGCGTAAATGCAACTTCCAAAATATTTCAGTGTAACTTCTCCTCATTTTTATTCAAGCCGCAAGGATCTTGTAACCATCCTGACAGAAGTGAACAACGAAGTGGGAAGAAAAGTATTAAACGGATGTAAGCAGATGCCGAAGATAACGTCAACCCTGCGGAAACAATTGATCTTCCAAGTTCCACATTTCCACAGTTGATCTTCCAAGTTCTACAGTTGATCTTCCAAGTTCCACAGCATCAGTCGATTAAAAAGTAGAGAGATAAGAATACACTACAAGCCACATCTGGAATGGATTTCCACAGGGAAATTTGCAAGAGAAAGTATCTGGACCTGTGTAGTTAGCCCCAGTCCTTCAAGGAGCCACAGGACCTATTTTTTCCAATTCCTATGTTTTACCAGTCTCCTGGCACTGGGTCTTACCAGTAGTCTGATAAGGCTGTGGAGAAGTACGGATCTGGCTTTCTGTCCTGCAGAAGCAATGGATTCTGTTTAGTTTGGGTTTCAAGTGAAGAAGCACTTCCAAGTAGTATGATTTTTAAGAGTTGTTGGTGATGCCAGTGGAAGTCCCGTTTCTGTCCAAGCTGTTTTAAGTCCTTGAAAGCTGAAGAACAGATAGATTCAGATGCTAGATCCCTTCCCAGGGAGCATGTGTAAGATTGTAACTGATTTACCCAGAGGTGAATCCTTGTCTGTCTCTGGAAGCTATGTAATTTTTCAATCTCCCTGTCCATAAGGCCAAAAAAAAGATGACTGTGATTGATAATACAAGTTTGGATCTTTTCCTCCAAATATTTGTTTTCCTTTGTGTTATTAATTTACTTGGCTAAACAGCACTGCTGGTTAGGTTTTTTTAATAGCAAGGGTTCCAATTGCGGAGTTTTCTTCTCAGAGCTCTTAAGGGGCAGGCGTGCTGGAAGGAAGGTCCTGCTCTATTAGAGCCACTGCTCTGAGCTGCCTTCTCCTCCCAGCAACTGACTCCAGCTCTTGTTGACTTTTGCTTCTGTTATAATAAATACTCTTGGTTTTCACATCACCTTTGTGGTGTCTTTCTCTTTTGGATGAGCTGACTGAGGGAGAGTCACCTTGATGAACACTTGTACTTCAGCAGTAAATGTGAGATGGCCCAGGAGGGGAATGGCCCCACCCCTGGAGATCATAGAATCATAGAATGTTCGGGGTTGGAAGGGGCCTCCAGACATCATCTAGTCCAGCTCCCTGCCAGAGCAGAGTCACCTACAGTAGGTCACACAGGAACACGTCCAGATGGGTTTTGAAAGTCTCCAGAGAAGGAGACTCCACACCCTCTCTGGGCAGCCTGTGCCAGGGCTCTGTCACCCTCACAGTGAAGAAGTTTCTCCTCACGTTGAGGTGGAACTTCCTGTGTTCTAACTTAAACCCAGTATTTCTTGTTCTGTTGCTGGGCACCACTGAGAAGAGATCGTCTCCTTCCCCTTGACCCCCACCCCTCAGATATTTCTATACGTTAATAAGGTTCCCTCTCAGCCATCTCCTTTCAAGGCTGAACAGCCCCAGGTCTCTCAGTCTCTCTTCCCAGCTCTCTGCTGGGCTCTCTCCAGTAGGTCCCTGTCTCTCTCGAACTGGGGAGCCCAAAACTGGACACCGTGTTCCAGATGTGGTCTCACCAGGGCAGAGCAGAGGGAGAGGAGAACCTCCCTAGACCTCCTGGACACACTTCTCTTAATGCACCCCCAGGATCCCATTGGCCCTCTTGCCCACAAGGGCACAGTGGCCCAAGGACAACTCACTGTCCACTAGGACTCCAAGGGGCTGCTTTACAGCAGGATGATCCCTAATCTGTACTGGTGCCTGGTGTTATTCCTCCCTAGATGCCTTCCACCTATCCTGTTCCATGGGGATGGGACAGAGAATTGGTTAAAAAACCCAGTAAACCCCATGGGTTGGCATCAAGACAGTTGAACAAGACGGGAAATGAAGGGGTAAGAAAGTCGCAGATGGTACAGAGCAACTGGTACCTGAGAGAGGAGGCCCAGGGACAGGCAGTGGCAATGGGAGGGGGTGATGCTGTCCAGGCCTCAGGGCAGTGGAGTTTTTGGTGTGTTGGTCTGGTGGCCACAACCATGAACACAAGTCGGGCCAAGGAAAGAAGCCCTGAGGAAAGTGGCGCTGGGGCTGGGCCCTGTGGCTGCCGGTTGGCTGTGTGGGGCTGGCAAAGGGGAGAGAATGCGGCCCTTCGGGGCTCACAGGGTGCCTGGCCCAGACCCACAGCAAAAGCTGTTGTGTTCTCTTCTGTTTGTTCACACTAATTATAGGGGCAAGTTGGAAATAGCATTTTATATTTATGTGCATCACTTGATTATGCCTGCAGAAACGTCCTGCCTGAAGCATGAGTGAAACTGATGTTTAAGCTCGATTTTTGTCGGTCTTCACAACCCTTGTGGTCTCACAACCCTTCACAAAAACAAACAAACAAGAAAAAAAAAGAAGAAAAAAAGAAAGCTTTAGATTAGATTCCCACTTGGCTTTACACTAAATAATTTTTAATCTCACTCAGCAGATCATCACCTGCCACCACTTCACCGCGATTTCACATTCCTCTACTGTGAGAGCTCAAAAGATGCAAAGAATTTACCATGGTCTGTGAGTACAAGGTACGTCTGCATTTTTCTGAAGGTGCTTGTAGTATGACCTTTGAAAGTTAGCACAAGGAATGTGCCAACTCTCCTGTGCTTTTTCTGTGAGATGTTTTAGTATAAAAAGACTAAAAGACAGAGCCTGTTCCAGAGCCTGTTCCACCTAGGCAAAGCTTCACCCTCTCTGTATTCTCCTGAAAGTGCAATCTTCTGCTTCTGGTAAATGATAGAATTGCTTTTAAAGGATTCCGTGAAAGTCATTTTGTGCTAAAGAAGGAAAGAAACTGGTGGTAAGAGTTCAGGTGTTCATAAGCAACAACTGTGTTTTCATGATAAAAGCTTGATGCTATTTCAGTCACTAAGTTTTAAAAAAGTCTTATAGTTGTATTTCAAAAACCTTACTGAGACGCTAGCAAATCTGCCAATTGTTTTTTGTAGCCTTAAGCATCAGGACACTGGAGATTTGATTTGTGTTGTGCTTTGTTTTGTGGCTTGGTTGTTTTTCTTTTTCCTCCACAAGTTTTGTGGGTTTTTTGTGTGGTTTTTTCATTAGAGCATTGATGACTTGTTGTTGTCTTGTGGCTCAGTCCACGTTCTGTCCCTTGGAGACTTCAGTCTGGGATTTTTATATGAAAAAGCTTGTCCTTTCCAAAAGAGTTTTTCACAGGACTGAGGGATTTGACAGCACCCATCCCAGACACTGTGTTAGCAGAGAATGAAATATATCGGTAAGGTGAAGGAGAACACTTCCTATTTTGTCTACGCTGTCACCAACATCAAAATGTGTCTTGGACTGAAGAACGTGTTGTAGCATTTCATGGTTCCAAGTTACTCAGTAGGTGAAATGCAGAAGTCAGTCTTGTGTACGCAGAGATAAAAATAATATTAAATATGTCTCCTACGGATTTGCCCATGAGAGCTAATGCTGGGGTTGATGTTTTGGGTCCGGCTGAAGCCGATTAGGACTTTAGAGGGACACGGGATTCTCCCCACATCTGGTGTGAGCAGTGTAACATAAAAGGCAGATGGTTATAAAAATGTCACAAGTGACATGTGTGTTGTACGTAGAGATCTGTGGCATATTTTTTTTTCAGTTTGCCATGTATCCAAAACCCCTGGCACACGTTTGTATTTCATTTTGCAAATGGTAAGTTTTGCACATGATAATATGTTTTAATACTGAAGTATAATTTGGTATGTTGTATGCTGTGGTGGGGTTATTTTTGTGGTTTTGGTTGTTTTTTTCTTTTAAGAGATAGTTCACACTTGAATGTTTTGAGCATTGCTTTATTCCTAGCTGGCTTATTCATCTAGGCTAATTTATCATTATTTATCCCAGTTGTCTGGGAGGAATACAGAGAAATTGTCTGAGCAGTGAGGGACCAGGTTAGAGGAAAGCCAAAGCCCTGATAGAATTAAATCTGGACAGGGATGTCAAGGGCAACAAGCAAAACTTCTATAGGTATGTCAGTGATGCAAGGATAATATTGGTCCTCTCCGGAAGGACACAGGAGAGCTGGTTACTCGGGGCGTGGAGAAGGCTGAGGTACTGGGTACCTGGCTCCTGGCCAGGGTCAAACCACGACAGGTACTGAATGATTTTTTTGCCTCAGTGTCTGAGGGGAGGCCCATGGCATGTGACATTTCTCAGGGGTCAGTTTTGGGACTGGGGCTGTTTAACATTGCTGGTTCTCGAAAGCCTCACTGAGATACTAGCAGATCTGTTGGTCCCGCTCGGAAGCCTTAGGCATCGCAGCGCTGGGGATTTCGTTTGTGGTGGTCGGTTTTGTTTGTTTGCTTGTATTTTGTTTTGTTTCCTTTGAAAGTAACATCGTATGGGGGAACTCCTGTGTCATTGATTTTTCCATCCTGAGAGAAAGGTTAAAAAAGACCCCAGTCCCAGTTGTGTAAATTACAAATTGACTTGCCTTGTCAGAACCATAACTGCCACGTGGCTATAGCATGCAAGTGAGGAGCCTGACACACGGATTGCAGGACAGCTCGTCATGCCAGGCTTCCGAGCTTGCAATTCTCATCAGGGTCCAGTGCTGGCTGAGTGGATGGACTTCCAAGTTCTAGAAGTACACATTCATGAATCAAGTGCTCCTCAAGCACGCAGGTAAAACTTAGAGAAGCAAAACAACAATGAAGCTTTGTTTATTTGCGCACGTCCTGTCTGACAATGCCCTTGGCTACCTTCTCTTCCTGACGGGAACAGGAATAAGTTGCTGTCACATGTGGCTGCTGCTGACAGGGAAAGAAACTGACTTGGTTCTTGCCTGCTATTATGAGGTGTGGCAATAATGCAGTCTTCCAAGACTGGAAAGGAACGCCCTGGAGGCAGAAACACAGGGGTGTTCATTACACCTGAGCATTCAGAATCATAGGAGGTGATGCCAGAGAGCCTGATCTCATTCAACAGTTGACACACCTTAGGACTGAAAAGGCTTCTCGTCCAACAGAGTGTTCTCTTTAACAAGAGCTTAACTTCTTAACACTCTACAGTAGAGCAACTACTATACTGTACAGTAATTAATAGATACTGTAACATTAACTGTTACTGTTTCTTTAATTTCATTATTGCCAATCCAAATCAGTAAGCTACAGCTCTGTGTGTGTGTGTGTGTGTGTGTCTGTGTCTGTGTCTGTGTCTGTGTCTGTGTGTGTGTGTGTCTGTGTCTGTGTGTGTCTCTGTGTCTCTGTGTGTGTCCGTGTGTCTGTGGACAGAAGCCAGTGCTTGGTGCTGCTTACATGTTTAGTAGAGATTTTTGTCTTCCTCTAAAGAAAACCCCACGATAGTGATTGCTTGTTGGTGGAGATGGTGCCCATACCAGTGGGGACAGGTGACCCAGGCCAGGTTAGAGGACGCTGCTGTGCAAGCTCCCCTCCGCTTGGGACACACACTGGGGAGATCATAAGGAGACCGACACACAGTTGAGTTTTACTTGGAACACCATTAGCCATTTATTAACCTGTCAGTCAACACAACTTCAACTCTGACAAAGAAATGTGAATGCCCAACTCCACCACAGCCTGAACAGAGGCACCTGCTGTGCTGGGGGAAGGATGAAGCCCAGGGACCCAGGCTGTGCCCTGATATTCACCACCTCAGTGCTTTCTGCTTCAGTTTTCTCTCTTTCAAAGTGGAAATGATGCTGGTGACTTCACCTGTGAGGCTCTGGGAAGCCAGGTGTCACCACCTGGGAGACAGAACTGTAAGAAAACCAAGCCAAGCACTCCTCTTTCCCATCTGTCCATCTTCCCCTCCTAGCACAGGCTCCAGAGCAAAGAGCACTTCAAAGGCAGTTGCTGGCACCCACAGCACAGAGACCAACTCAGCAAGGGTTGCGCGGTGCACCCCATCACAATGCTGGGCACAGGAGAGGCTCCAAATCCCCCTCTTGCTGCAGACATCCAACCTGGACAGCATGAAGGGAAGATAAAGGCAGCCTTGCTGTACCCAGAATGAAAGAGCCTGTCTAGATGTGTAGTACAGCTTGCCAGCTCTTGCAGATCACCAAACTGGCCTGAAAAGGCACTTCACTCCCTGTTCTGGGAGAGAGGCTATACCTGGGGAAAAAAAAAAAACACCTTTAAAAGTGGAATGTTAGAAGAGGTTCAAGAGAAAGCAGAGGCTCTGCAGCACCACAGCAGCACTCCTTCCTGGCAGAGGCAGTGGTCTGTGTGTTATCAGCACTGAGATATCCTATGCAGCAAACACCTTCATGGCTCCATGAAGCAGCTGATATCTAGGACGAGTCAGAGGCCATGGCATCTGCAATGGCCAGGGTTCAGAAAGACAAGGTGTCCTGCAAGGTCTTCTCCACCACAGCCGAGAAGCTGGGCTGCAGTTGCCCAGCAAGAGGGCTGTTGGGATGCAGCCGGCAGAAACGGCCTAGTGTCCAGATGGGGAAGACATTGCGGTACGCAGTGTAACTGATGGCACACGACTTGTTGAACACCCCAGCAATGTTCTCCTGAGAGAGAGAGAGCAAGGTGGTATGGGTGACAGGAGACCAGGATGCGATGCTGAGCTCACTGCCTTCCTGAAGCGCCCCACCAAAGCCACATGTGGCTTTCCTTCTAGGTGAGGGAAGGCACACCATCGCAATGGCTGCACAACGCCCAGGACATCCACAACATAAGGGAACCCCTTGGAAAGACCAGAGGAAAGATGTACCTGAGGCCAGTCCCCATTGGGAAGCTGTTTATCAATCAACACTTTGATGCCCTTTTCCAGCACATCAATGTCAGGGTACCTGCAAACACAAGAGAGATGTGACCACTCTTATCCAAACTGTCTGCAAACTGTCCATGCGCTTATGGAACTCAACCACCTCCAGAATGCCCTGAGCTTGTGCAGGGACCTCAGTGCTTTAGGCAGGCCCCTTGCAACCCTTGGACACCAGTCACTATGAACATGGCAACATGGTGGCCATATGGTTGTGATCCAGAGCTTTGTTTTGCACTGGTTCCCAATCGCCTGGCATTATGAACCTCAGTGACCTGTGAAGGACCATGTGGGCAAGTGTCTCATTGCAGGAGGCTTGTGACCAATGCCATCATGTGACATCACTGCATGCATGGACCCCACCAGCCAGGCCCAGGACCTGTGCCAGCCCTGCCACACTATTCAGGCTGCATTTCCCATCTCACTGAGCACTCGGGGCCAGGTGGTGCCTGGAGAGGTGAGGGCTGCTCCTACCTGACAGCCATGAGCCCCAGCAGGGCCCAGCACGTGTTGTGGATCTGCGACGTGGCGCTCTGCATGTATGTGCGCTGCTCGCACGACTCAAAGTCCTCTCCCCATCCACCATCTGCCATCCGCTTGGAGAGGAGGAACTGGCAGGCCTGGGCCACCTCTCGGCATGCAGACCTGAAAGAATGGGACAGAGAATCAGACAGGGCTGGGGACAGGGAGTGTTTCCACACCCATTTCCCAGCTGCACAAAAGAGCTGTGCTCTGCCCTGCCCATGGCTGGGACTGTCCTGAGAGTTTTGAGGCTCAGGCAGCGAGTGCCATGGCCTTATCACAGGCACAGGATTTGGGAGAAACAGTACTTGGGACAAGGAAGCCCATGTGAAGCCAAACCATCTACCCAGTCCCACCACCGAGTCCTCCCCTGCCTAGGGGCAGGAGAACCAGAGAGCCCCTTCTCACCCGTTGTGGTATGTGTACTGCATACTGGCAAACGCCTCCAGACCAAACCAGGTGCCATAGGTGAAACAAACTCCCCAGCTCCTAGGAGAAAGGGGAGAGTACTGTCAGGGCTGCTAGGCTGCAGGTAGAGGCAGGCTGCCATACAGATGTATTCACAGCAAGAGCAGAGCCAGGCACACAGCTGCATCTTGCCTTCCCCTACGGCGTAACCATGCCCAGTCCCACCAGCACCTACTCCCAGTTCACTCTAGCATCAGCAGACACTCTGGGACCATAGAGGCTGAGGCCACCCTAACCCCCAGGGGTTGTCCATGTCTTGTACAATGCATGAGGTGCCCACTCCACCCGGACTGGAGAGAGAGGAAAGGAGAACAAAGCGCAGGAGCTAGAAGAGGATCAGCCTCTACTTGCTCCTCCCACAGACCCTGCCAGCTAGGAAATGTTTGCCATCGTGGTCCCTCTCCCACTCGGGCTGCCAGGGGAAAAGTGGGCACTGGGAACATCACTTACCCTTCCCACGACCCGTCAGCTCGCTGCTTCTTGCAACAGAAATCCAGGCCCTCCTGCAGAGCCTCCCTGGTCAGGAGAAAAACACCTGCTTCAGAAGCAGCTCAGGTGCTGCTTCATCAGGGGCATCCTTCAGTCCCTCTGAGACTTTGATGGGTTCCATTACCAGAGGGCTCAGGAGGCAGGAGCATGCAGACAGGGAGCTACATTGCTCAGCATCCAAGTTAAATTATCTACCAGCTGGGTGCTTTTCTGCCTCATGCCAGCACACAAGACGGGACCAGCCCTATAACCTGATACAAGATCAAGGTAACCATCAAGTCAAGAGGTAGGTAGATCCCTATCAATTTCTCCCAGGTTGATCCCAAACACTCTAAGCCCTGCTCCTTGGTTTGGAGAAGTCACCAGCATCGCAGCAAGGGCCACCACAGGGGATGCTCCATGCCAGTGCAGAGGTCCAGGCAAGACTTTGACATGGCCTAGCAGGGACTGTGCCAACAGAGGCCATGGCAGGCAGCACAGGACATTCACAGCCTGCTCCCCTACCTGCTTCTCATCTCAGTGCCTCACCTGATCTCTGGGGCTCTGTGCTCAGGGAACTCCTCTTGGAAGTGTCTCAGTGACTGCATGACAGCTGACGTGCACTCCACATACGTGTAGTCAATCATGATGTCACCTGCAGCAGGTGAAGGATATCACTGCAACAGCCCCTCCGCTGGGAAGCCTCTGAGCCCCATGCTGCCCTTGGACCCAGGGCACATGTATCCCACAGAGAGACCTGGGGCAAAGCCAGACGCCCACTGGGCCTGGTGAGGCCAGTCCACTGTTTCCCTTCACAGTGGACCGGAGGACCAGGCCCACACACTGCCCCTTACCAAACACCTCTGAGGGGTTCAG
>NW_009699802.1:31539-32035 GCF_000703405.1 Apaloderma vittatum
TCCAGTAAGTAGCCTCCTCGCTTGGTTTCATATGTGGCAAAGCCTCCATCCGAGTTCCTCATGCTCAGCAACTGCCCAGACAAGCAGAGAGAGGGGCTGGGAATGGGCATGTCCAGCCCCAAGTCAGGTGTGAGGACAAAGTCAGATGGGGTTGGCAGACAACCCAGGTCCCAAAACACATTGACAGGTAGGCCCAGACTGGACTGTCACATCACATTATGTCACGTATGTAGCTCTGTATCACAGTAAATCTGACACTGCCATACCAGGCCACTGGCCTTGTACTAGTTTAATAATGCCAGATCTAACAACTCATCAGGCCTTGACTTCTTTTATTTTAGCTCAGTTTAGCTGCCTGCATTTCCCTTGGCTCTAGTCTTTACAGCACTTACCACATTCACAGCATCAAAGAGGCGCTCAGGGGGGACATGCTTGGCTATGAAGGGGCACTTCTCCTGCAGCAGCATAATTGACTTCAGCCCCTCTGCTGTGCAGT
>NW_009699802.1:32066-32417 GCF_000703405.1 Apaloderma vittatum
AGCCACAGTCTCGGGTGCTGAAAGGGAAGCCACCCTGCAAAGAGGTCAAGAGGGCTCAGCGCCTTCCCCTGACTTGTTCTGGTCTTGTAAGGGGGAAGGTGATGCTCCACACTCCCATCTCCTCTGCCCAAATCCCCACCCCATTTGCGCATCCTTCAGAGACCATTTCCAGCCATTGTACCTTGTTCATATGGCGATAATACTTCTGGTAGTCGGGTGGGTTCTCTGGGATCTGCGGAAGACAAGAAGCAAGTGAGGGCAGGCTGGAGATGTCTGGCTGCAGGATCATGGGCTGAAACCATGGCAGATGCAGAACCCTGTGGGACTGTGTACCACCTGTCTTCTACTGAG
>NW_009699802.1:32459-37385 GCF_000703405.1 Apaloderma vittatum
TTGGAGCAGGGAGAGCTAAAGAGAAATTTCAGCAAGTGTTGCTGAATTCCCCTCTTTGGGTGTCTTCCTGCCAGGGAGCCATCTGCATTCAGTGCTCCCATTGGCAGCACCATAAGCAAGACCTATGACTGCATCTACACCAAGCTGCTGGTGACAGTGACCCCCACCTCGAGCCACTGGCCTGGCCAGCAGAAGTTAAATCACTAGGCAAGCAGTCTGCGTTTCCCAGAAGGGTGCCTTGAATATGCAGGTACCAGACAGGTGCCTAAGCTCTCCCTTTTCCAGCCTCTCTTAGGCCAGGCAGCCAACCCAAACATCCCTGGGGCTGGCCAAGGTCCTCTCCAAGCTGCAAAGTTGACTCCCAGTAACAGGAAGCAGAAAACAGGAGGCCGTTCCTAGGACTTTGCTAGTCCAGCCCTTCAGAAGGCAATAGATGCATCCAACAGGGCTTCAAGAAACAGCCAAGTCTGCATAGCCGGCATGTGAGAGACACCATCAACTGGCTCCGCTCACCTGAGTGAACTGGAGGAACTCATAAGCATTTTGGAGACAGGATGTGAATTCAGGCATCTTCTGGGCTTCTGCCTAGAAAGAGAGGTGCACAGTCAGCAAGGAGTTGTGGCCACCAAACATGCCCCTCAGAAAGAAGAGGATGTGCTGGGACTTTGCTGACCTACTCAGGTGCCATTAATGCCTGGACCTTCATATAGCCCTTTCTGTATGTTTGCATTCATACTTTGTTTACTGTTTCCATTACAAACCTCTACACTGAGAACTGAACCAACACCTTTTGCTGGCATCACTGAGACATTTGCATGACCAGGTTAGGGGGTTACCAAGGCAGCCACATCACCCTCCAAAAGGCATGTCCACCATAGCTGTCTCTGCCCCAGTGCAGAAAAGGAGGAGACTGGCACACTGTTCCTGCCACATGGCAATGCTCTGGGGCTAGGCAGAGCAAGGAGGAAGGGCCAGGGCTTTATCACAAGACTGCAGCAACTGAGAAGCCTAACCTGACCCACTCAGCTGGTGCTGTAACCTCCTGCTTCAAAAGCAGCTGGCAAAGATGAGCTGTACCAGCTGTGCTGGGCACGCTGCCTACTACAGCTGAGGAGGGCTCTGAGAAGACATGTTTGCCCTGCTCAGTCATACGATGCAATGGCAGAATTGGCAGAGCAGAGGTCTGAGGTGATGCACAGTAGGAGCTGCTGGTATCTGGGGATGCACCAGGAGAGACCATTCCCAAGGCAGCATGTGGCACTGACGGGTGCATTACCTCCAAGAAGGCTTGGACGGCAAAGGCAGTATCCCAGAGCTGGGATCCATTTGTGCCCTGGAAGAGAGAAGATAGTGAGGGGCAGGCGCTGGCAGTAGCCTGACCCAGTTACAGGTTCTATGGCAAAGCATATCACTGCCCCACTAGCTCCCTCCACTCTGCATCTCAGTTTTATGTCACCCAGCATCATGGCTGATGAGCTAGCATAGAGGGGACAGATGCAGCAACTCAGGGACAGCGAGGTGATATGAAGTGAGGCAGCTGCTTCAGTTTCCTCTATGCATAGTCAAGACAGGAGAGGTGGCTAGTGCTAAGGAGCAGAGGGATACAAAAGCTATAAAAGCAGCACAGCTCAGTCCATACACAGTATCACGGGCCTGTCTCCTTCCCTTCTCCCAGGACCCATGGGGATGAAGGGGATAGAGGTCTAGGGCTGCTCCCTCAGCTCACACCACAGAGAGGCAAACTAGCAAGATGGACACTACTCACTCCTGGCAGAGCCAGGGGAAGTGGCAGCGAGGCAGAAAGGGTGACAAGGCACCAAAGGTGAGATGCCAGGAGCTCAGGCTTGAGGTGAACAAGCTATCCACTACATGCCCCAGCACACCAGAGTCCCTCTCAGTCACAGCTGAACTCCTACAGCACTTCACCTGCATCTTCATGCCGTCGAGGCCCAGCCTGTGGGAGGAGAGAGCACAGTGCTGCAATGCAGGCACAGCAGGAGCCACAGTGTGCTCACTCCACAGCGATCAGAGCCCTGCGCTGTGCCAGGTGGGCCACGCTCAGCCCTTACCAGAGATAGTCAGGGATCCTGGAAACATGCTCCTGAAAAGCTGGGGAGTTCTTCCCTTCCACAAACCAGCGAACCAGCATGTTGATCGTCTTGGAAATCTGTCAAGAGCAGCACTGTCACTGCTCTGGATACAGCTTCTTCCAGTCCCAAAGACATATATCCCTCCCACCCACCATAAAGTCATCTAGAGATGGTCATGGGCTCGATCTCAACAGCTCCATCTATGGCATCACTCAGCAGAGCAGAGGTAGTGGAACAGGTGCCATGAGATTACTCCAGAGCTTCTCCCTCAGATAATTTCCCTGGACCACAAGGAGAGATAGCCCTCACCAGGGCCACAGCAGTCCCCATGCCCTCTGCATCTTCTGTGCCTTGTTAGCATTAAGCTCTCGAGCATTAAGAGTAGCAGTTGTGCTCAAGCAAGATCTGGTCATTATGGTTACATGCCACAGCTGCAAAGGGCTGGGACACTGCAAGCTGGTCCCTGGAGAACAAAGGGCAAGATTTTTAAAGGATCGACAGTGAATGTCCTACCGGGCCAATGCTGATGCACTTGGTGAATCTGTCGTCAGCTTTGATGTGGTCATACAGCTCTGTGATGGCTCGCTGACGCAGGCCAGTGCTGTGGTGGGCTTCGTACATATTCATGATGGCTATGGAAGAAAGGGCCATGCAATAAAAAACCCATCCCACAGATTCATTTGCTGTGGCAGCCAGTACTGCAGCTCACAGGATGACCAGTCGAGGAAAGCGTGGGAACTACTCTGCCCCAGAGTGGCCTGAGGACCAGGGCACAAGGCCCAGCTGCTTGCAAGGAGGGAGAAGCCCAAGGATCACACAATTCAGGTCTCCCTTCCAGCTCCAGGGCACACACCGGTAGCTGTCAGTAGACCCTAAAGAGCCCCTGTGGTACACGGCAGATTCAGTTCCATCACCACAGGCTCACATGGCAGGGATCCTCCCGCCCTGGCTAACACAGCACTTACCATAGGCAACCTCCAGCAGCCAGCTGTGCGGGGTGTACACATCACAGGCAGCCACATTGTTCCTCTGGGCGGGCCAATTGATGCTGGCATAGTCTTGCACATACAGCTCCTGGCACAAGACAACAAAGGGCATCAGCCTGGCAAGCTGGGAGCAAGCACCCAGAGGCAGATTACTGCTGGAAATGGCTCCACTGCCTGGACAGAGAGACTGTGTGGGTACGAGAGCTGTCACTTTGCAGTGATGAGGCTGGCCCACATGAACATGGCTGGCACAGCAGGTGGTCAGGGAGACATGTGTCCTCGCTGGGGAGCCCCACCAGGGTCAGCTCCTTACCTGCCGCAAGCTCCGTATGAGCTCATCCTCTTCTGCTGACAGACGCTTGGCGTAACAGTAGCTCATGGGGAGGTAAACCTGGCGGCAGTGACACCAAAGCCGGGACGGGTGGGCTGGGAACCATGTAGGAAGCAGCCTGTTTGCAACAGAGAAGGTGCTACTGTGAGGAACAAGGAGGGCCAAAGGCAGCATTAAGAGATGATGTGCTGCAAGAGGGATGCCTGGAGCAGGGTGTGCCTTTCAACCAGACCTGATGCTGCTGGTAAAGCTGCAGGAGAAAAGAAAGGAATATCCACACAGTCTGGTCTCCTGCTCAGATCCTCCCCACAAGGGCCAGCAGACACTGCTCTTGGCCCAGTTGACACAAGACAGGGAGGATCCCAAATTCAGAGAGGAAGGAGAGAAGAGGTCAGTTCAAAGGCACTTTCCTTCCTCACGTGACTTTGAAGGCTGAGGTCCAGACTGATGGTTAAGTACATTTGATGGCAAAGATTCAGTGGCTGTGCAGCCCCTGATTTCAACCACAGGGAATATGTCACACACTTTCCCTCTCTGACACCCAGCAGTCCTCTGAGTAATTGGAGAGGTTATGAGTGAGGGTCAGAACTGGCAGCCTTATGTGTGGCTGTCCTGTCCTGCTAGGGCTCAGTTCTGCTGGCTCCAAGAGAGAAGTTACTCTGGCAGGCAGGGAGCACAGGGACCCTGTGGATAAAGCCAACAGGGCTGAGCTCTGGCATCTCCCTTTGGTGCAGTGTTCGGTACTATGCACCCCCTGGCTGGCCTTACTGCTGGTCTCTCGGCTGACAAGCAGCCCAACCACCTTTAGTTCTAGGCCACAGCTAGAGTTACCCCGGCAAACACCAGTGCCTGGGACAGCTCTGGGTCGAGGCTGGTGGCAGGACTGACAACACCTCCTGCCTCCACATACAGAGTGGCACGTACCACATCTCTGGAAGGAGTGTGTTCATTCCCTCCCAGCTGTAAACGTTCAAGACAGCCAGCCAAAACTTCCCCCAGGAAGGGATTCCTGCAGCACCTCCTGCAGAGAGCAATATTAGCTTTCAGGGTTAACACAGCCATGCCTGCTTTCTTCCCCATTGCAGGGTCCACTTCTACCCACATCTAGAAGAGTGCTGCACCCCTGAAAGAGGTCAAGGACACGTGTCCTGAAAATGGTACAAAAGCGCAGCACACTCTACCATCAGTAATTGCAAAGGTAGGTGCCATCAAGCAAGAGCAACAGTTCCTCCACTACCTGGCAGCCTCCCATGTTCCATGAAGCCCTCAGGTCTGGCCAGACCTCTCTTAGGAGCACACTAGCCCTACAGCTGCTGTGCTGGGCGCAACAGAGCTGACCTTTGCTGTGCAGGTTGACACGGGCCCGCACAATATCAGGGTCATCTGGTCCAAGCCCCAGGATCCTCAAGGCTACGTAGTTGAGCGCTGTGCCAAACACCGTCGACTTGTCTTCCACGTGCCTATCACGTGCACACACAGAGACAGCATAGCCTTTAACCAGCTCTTAGCACCAGCCAGA
>NW_009699803.1:0-8520 GCF_000703405.1 Apaloderma vittatum
CCTTCCACCCTAGGCCATTCTATGATTCTAAGAATTACTTTATACTAAGTGGTATTATTGAATAGTTTGGCATTTGGGGGACTGTTTATTTTCACAAGATCACTTTGAGCTCCACTTATAATAGTATCATATGAAAACTTTTTTATTCATTTTATGTTCACTTAAGTTCTCACTCAGAGACGTGAACCGTATGGACGTTTTGAGGCTAAGAGACTCACAAAGGAGACCAAAATCGTGCTCACTTTACTAAAATGGTGGTCACACAGTAAACAATGTATCGGAGGATCTGTCCTTCAGAGTATTTATCATATATTTTAAATGGAAGAAACTTAAAGATGTCAGGATTATTAGTGACTATAAAAGCATGTGTTATCTTTAATATGGAATAATCTTGTTGCAGCTTTGATGGCATTAGGATATTGGGAATTTTTCTTTATACCAGCTGACATCACCAGTCTTAGATCAAATATTAATATTACATTTTTTTTGAGAAGAATCTGTAAAAATCAATTTGCAGTTTGTCGCCAACATCAGTAGTCATTCAGCAAAAATATCTTAAATACTGAGAAACCACAATCAGACTTTTCAGCACAAGTGTGTCTATTTCACTTGTTCGGGCTTTTTTTCCCTTAGTCTTGAAATAGCGGTCACTTGTATTTGCTTTAAATGAAGGCTTGTATCAAATTTCCCCCCATATAGTTACTAACATTGTCTTAAATGCTTTTACCCACTTTCATTTCTGTATCCCAGTAAGAATGCACTTTCAGAATTATTCGTAATATCCATAATAAAATGGATTGATCAGAAGGCAATGAGAATAAACTAAAAGCAATGTCAAAAAATAAGAAATTTAACAGCAATAAAGGTCAGACACAGAATCATAGTAATATGGCAACAAAGCACGATTTGAGAGTCTACTATCAGCATAGCTGAGTAATATCTGAACAACATACATTCCTCACCTCATTCTGTAGTAGTAACTTTTATAGATTTACATACAACAGTAACAATTACAGAGACACAAATACTCATTTTGGACACCCTTCTAGAAATAACAACAGTTATTCCTGCCTGATGAATGTAAACCACATTTTTAGCGAATTTAAAAAATAGCTCAAAGGCAAGATGTGTAATTCATGAGCATTTGCTGAAAGCTCTTTAAGGGAACATCCATGATATAAAGCTAAATGTTATTTATTCATTGTTTTGCAAAGAAAAATCTTGCTTTTATTACATCCGATAGATATTTTGGCCATAAGTAAATGATGGGCTTCATTACTACAATAATGAAGTTCCAAAATGTTTTGTAAATTAGCTCAAGCATTGTCAAAGCAGAAAGATTATAATTTATCTTTTCTGAAATATCGACCATTAAAAGTTGGCTGCTAGCTACTAAATTATTTCAGGTGACTAGAAATAGGAAACTCGAGCTTTTATTTCTAGCTTACTGACTGATTTTTTTTCACATGAATCATCTGAGGAAATGGTGAGCATATGGAATAAACCAAAAATATCTTAATCACGATTTCTATTGAATTATGAAATATCCAAATAAGGGATAGTCAGTTCAGAAGATATTTTCACTGAGCATTGAAAAGATACTCTCAAAGAATAAAGAATAAAAACATCAAAGAACCCTAAACTGAAATTTTGAAAATCTAGACAGCAAAATCAATGCTATTTTTAACTCCCTATGGGCAGAGGTGTGTGCAAAGATGTGATGATATGTTTCTATTGCACACACATATTTGTATTTTACACACGATGATGTACTTGAATAAAACACTCCTAACAGTTTCTAAGTCATGCTTCAGTACTTAACAATAAAGGAAATGCATCCCTCTCTCCCATTTTAGCTTACGTTGGTTTTCTTCTTGATGAGAGAGATGAATGGGCCTACTGATGTGAAAAAAACAAGTACCAGAATGTCATAGGTAAGAAAATAGCTTAAAATATGAATGCTAACAGGCAGCAAATAATTGACTATATGCGTGGGCGCACATGTTCACAATTCTACTTCTTAACTCCCAAGGAATACTGATCAATATTGGGATGTCACAGATTGATCCATTTCTTCAAAACACACAGTAGATCCCTGATATTCCATATATATATATACACATACATACACACACACACACGTATATATATATATATATCTGGTATACTAAACACAATGAAAAATTGTATAAAACTTCAAATAACTTGGAAATTATTTGGTATTAATATTCTTTAGAAGTCTTATAAGCAACAAAACTATACTGCAACACCCCTTCATTCTGCATCAAGAATATGGACAGTTTTAATGACCTCTTTGGTAACAGCCTCACATTTGGATAATCCAGGCCTAAATTTCTTATTTAAAAAAATCCCAGTCAACAAACAAAAAGGAAGCAGTAGTTATTAACATCTAGAATATCAAGAATACACTAAAATTTAACTTACCAGTACTAACACAATTTTCTCCATCCTTACTGAGTTTCCAGCCTTCATAGCATGAGCACTTAACGGTACTTTTATGCTGTTCACATACTTGACTACACTTCAGGTGCTTGGTACAATAATCCATAATCTCACAAGTCTTGTTGTCTGCACTAAGACTGAATCCTGCAGGGCAGGAGCATACGATCCTTCCTCCAGGAACCACAGAACACTGATGGCTACATCCACCATTGTTAAGTGAACATTCATCTGAAACAACATGGGGGGGAAAAAAAGCCAACTGTTAAGATCTACAAAGGGCTGTCAGTCATATTACATATTCTAAAGGTCATTAGGTCAACTAAAACCTCAAAAAAAGGCCCCTAAGAAATGCAAACTAGATTTTACGTTTGTTAAGCGGCTTAATATATTTTTACAATTATTTAATTCGTAACTATTCAGCATGGTAGTTCACAGCAACCTTTCAGAATTTTAGAATGGCAGTTATACAATGTATACACATTTTTAAAGACTTCTATGCATATTATTTTATTTAATTAAGACTTAAAAGAGCATCCATACAGGTGCAGGCAAAAGACCGTTAGAGGTCAACCAACTTCGATGGTGATGATTTTGGAGAAATAAACATAACTTCCCAAATACTTCCTTTGTCTCCAGCCACTTGAGCCTGCAGGGAGATGGCTCCAACTCTTAATCAAGAATCAAGCAACTCATCAAACAAAAATGTAAAAAAAAGTAGTAAAAAAATTAGGATTTTTTTGCCTCCATTTCTAGTAACAGCTACTACTTCTGCATTATCTGTGTTAGTGCTTTCACATCATATTCTGCAGGTAACTAATGCTTTGCAGAGCTCTGCTAAATGGATTGAAGGTGATTTGTCAAACCTTTAAAGCATGTGAATTAAAAATATAATAATTGTGTCTATGAGACATTCTGTGACCTCTGGAGAAAAAAAGCACAGAACTAAGCCTTACCTCATAGTACTACAGATATCCAGACAATCAATGGTAGAGCCAGATCAGTCCATTGTTACATTGGAAACCAGGCTTCACCTTCATTTTTTGATCTATTTGTAGCTTTTAATTATTTTGCTTGATTCTAACAAGCCTCTGAGAGCCTCACTTGTGGTAAGATGTATAAAGCAGGACAGTTTTCCACAGAAGAATTATGTCCTTCCCATACAAAAATAAATAAATATAAAGCAAAGAGACAAAACCTATCTTCTTCTAACAGCCTTTCATTCAGATTTCAAGTTCTTTTTTTTGTGGGGGGGTGGTTTTTTTTTTTAATTTCAGGACAAAAATGGATCAAGCTCCCTATTGCATCTAATATGCAAATGTGTTGCCAGTCCTGTCATACCTCTCCTTCACTTTATGTTCAGGTTATGTTTTGAAACCAAATAACTATCAACTGCTGAAATACTTATATCATAGAGATATTTCATATCGACTAATAACACAGCATTTAAAAGACATACAACCACCACAAACCAAGCTTCAACCCTATAAGGTGTCTAATGGGATATGGACATCAATGAGCTACTAATAGTAGGAAGATGACTGCCAAACAGAGCAATAGCATAGAAACAATATAAATTGTCTGACACTATAACTTTTTGCACCTGGAGTCTTGACAGCATGGGATTCACTTGTAGCTCTCAGAGGACTTCGGTCTACGACATAACCTTAACATATTCTACAACATGATCTTAACATATTCCAGAGGAACACTGAATTTAAGATCCCCTCTTACAGTACAGTCTGCAGACCAACAGAGCAGGATGGTGTAAAAATCTCTTTGATAGATCCTGCAGCAGCTGTTGTCCAGGCAAGTGAACCCTGACTCCTACGTCAAGCGCTCAGCCCAGTGCAGGGTCCCCTAGTAAAGATAGATCCTAGGGGGTGAAAATGCTTGCAAACACCTCCAAAAGCTTTGTAACAGAATGCTGGAAACTGCAAAAAGTTTTATGCAAAGCAAGGTCAGGGCAAAGAGGCAAATTTCTGATATTATAAAAAGAATTATAAAATTACTTTAATTTTTCCTACAAAGCATGTTTCACTTCTTATCCCTTAAGCATCTCTATAGTACAATACTACCGCTACAGTAAGTTCTTTTAAAATTCTATCCATTTTATCTTTGCATAGATTTCATAATAATTTAATTCAGCTATCTGTTATACTTCTGTCAGATTTATAAAATTATTTTTTTACATTTCTTAATGAAAATTTTGCCAAGATAACCTACATTGTCTGCCATGCCATGAAATCCTTTCAACACCACCATGAGGGAGAATGTGTTAACTCCTCCTCGTCATTCCAATGCACTTCTTCATGAATTCCTACATAGCTACTGACAGGATTCTATCAAGTCAAGATTTGCTAGTTGGAGATAACTGAATATTAGCTTAAATGCATTCATATATTCCAGAGCCTTTTAAACTGTTCACCTCTAAGAGTATTTTAAAGGGTTAGGAAATTAAAGACTTCCCAAAGGAACTGTTTTTTTCTCATTTGAAGAAAACTAATACGTCAAGCACAAATCCAACAGGATTTAAGTTAACACCCTCACACAGGCTATCGTGATAAAATTTCAGTAAGACCAACACAAGAACTGCTTTGGTTTTTTTTCCCGGACAAGTATTGTGACAGACAATATCAAGAATAATCAGGAAAATGTGTCTAAAAAAGTACCACAAAGATCGCCTTCATCAGATCCATCAGGACAATCTCTTCTCCCATTGCAGAGCTTCTCAGGCTGTAGGCAGATGGAGGTATCATTAGCACAAGGGTATTTTGGTGGTCCACACATATAGCCCTCGCAATTATCCTCATCAGACTGATCCTCACAATCAATATCGCCATCACATAGCCACGCTTTGCTAATGCATCTCCCTTGGAGAAAAGAGACAATAAACACAGGAAATCAGACTGGGAGCAAACTTAAGAAAAAAAAACCTTCAGTAACATTACACAGATTTTTTTTTTTTTTAATTAAGCTTTTCTATTAATACTGTCTGCTAAGGTAGCAGAAAAAATCCAAGTTGTATTCATACTCTGAAGCATCATCTACATCAGTCTTAACAGTCTAATTTCCTAAACCACATAAATTTTAATTATTTCTATGCAGAACAGAACCACATACAGACAGGACACATCTTCATAATCTGTTAAATATACCAAATTACACTTTTTTTTTTTTTTAAATTTCTGCTTTTCTTCTTCTCTGTTCCTTTATCTTCTACTCCAACAGCCTTCCATAAATGCAGTACTTTGATATACGGCGTTTCTAATAGCATGGGTTTGAGGAAAAAAAAAAAAAAAATTCTGGGAAGTATACACAATACATTACCAGATTATGTCAGATAAATGACCAGCTTTTAGACAAAATAGCTAGTGCAGATGAAACTTCTTAAATAATTTCAATTTTATCAAGCCAGGTTTCAGATAATTTCCTTCACTCCTCAAAAGGGTGAAAAAGATTCCACATTTGTGCTTACTGTCAATACACAGAAATGCAAGATCGTCTCTAAATTGAGAAAGGAGTTTTGATATTTAAAAAAAAACAACAGTAAAAAGAAAGTAAGAATCAACCAAGCCACGGATTTAAATAGGTGAAAAATATCAGAGATGGTGAACACTACCACTTACAGATGTGTATGCGTGAGTGCTCCTGTCCTCAAACTATTTTCAACTCTCAAGCATGAACTTGTTTGTTATAACCAGTTGGGGCTAGTTGTAAATTCTGATAACACCTGGACTCAACAGAAGCAGCAGGTATTTTATTCTCCAATTAATAAAGGGACAACAGGTAGAACTGTAAGTTAGGAAGCTGATCTTGCACCGTGTTTCTGCCTATAAACTATTTAGGTAGAGTAAATTAGGCTAGAATGGCAAAGATCCTAGAAATGCCTGGATCCACCGACAAGAGTGCTGGCAGATGGATCACCAGAGACTGACTGGTGATGCCTGAGATGGGTAACTGCAAACCGCTGCACAGCATGAACAGATATGTCTGTCTGTCCAACCTTCCCAATTTAGCAGCAATCTTCCCAACAGGGAATGGCGACAGATTATGATTTTGTGGGTGAAGCGAGTGTGTGAAGCGATCAGCTAGGGTAAAGCTCTAATATTGTTTGCTCTTTAATACACCTCAGTGTCAAAAGTGCTCTAGGTTGTCTTTCACTCTGTATCGACCATATCACGGTTCAATATAAAATCAACTCACAACAGATTCTGTGCTGCTGTCCACACAACATAGCAACTGTCCTTAACTGTATCTCTACTGTCTGACACAATAAAGTAGCAGATTTAACCAAATACTTCCTTTAAAGGAAACTGAAAATTAGTATAAAGCTGCTTTTTTTTTTTTTATTTCAGCCTCCTTTTAATAGGACAGGTGCTTACAGAATAACGACACAATAAAATACACTCAAACAAGAACAATGTAAAAATACATTTCTTCAGCACTCACAAGGCAAATATGAGATTTTTCACTTTTGGTGGGGAAAAGCAAAGTGAAACTTCAGGTTCATAATATAGCACATGTGGCTTCAAACAGAACAGAATTCTAAAAAAAAACACCTGGAAAACTTAAAAAGAAAGCGGTGTCAGTTGGAATGAAAAGGTTTCACCATTCTCTATAGTGGTCAAAGTCCCAAATATTTTTCACTGAAAAGGCAGGATTGCACAGACACAAGGAAACAAAGCTGTACACACGGTATTTATGCAGTTTATCATGACATATAATCACAAATGTTTCAAGAAAAGTGTCCACATTCTTTATTATCTTGAAATGATCATCGATTTTACACATTATAGCACAGCAGTAGAATGAAAGCTAATGAAAAATACCAACGTCAAGCAAACTAACCAGATCCCAAAGCAAATTGACATTGCTTCCAGTAGAGCTTCTAATCTGGTTTTTAATCTTTTATACACACAAATGTTTACAGAGTGAATCAGATTTTTCCTGCCTTTCTCTTACCTTAATGAAGACATCATTTATAATAAAAGATTCATCTGCCATTACGACAGCTATGCCATGTTCTTAAGTAGAATATACTTTCAAAGAATTAATCTTTGCCAAAATCCTAAAGAGATGGACTTAATGAAGTATTATGACTGTCTTGAAATTATTAATTAAAATTCACTTAAGTATTTTTGCTTTATTGCCTCTTCTTGAAACTCACATCTTTTGTTTCCAGGAACCTTCTTAGTAAAACTCCATCACAAACTAATTGCTTCAACTGATGTATCTATTGTTTCCCATAACTCTTTTATGTAACGCAGAAGGATGCGTAAAAGTAGTGACTCAGAAGTTCTGAATCCAATGCTTCTCCAACACTTTTTATTTCCCAGAATCATCAGCAAGTACAACTGTTTTGTCTTTGTTAGGTTACACTGCTCAGGAAATTTTTCAAGTGATTATATATTCAACTGTAGGAAAACTACTTGGGTGCAGAGTTAATTGTATTCAGTTTGCTCTTACAGTTGATTCTTACCAGCTAAAGCTGTAATGCCTTCCTGACTTACAGAATGAGCTCAACCTCTCAGCCATCAAAATGAAAAAATGTTCCAATCTGACACATTTAACAAAATGCTGTGATGGTCCATGATCTTGTTTGTCCTGTAGAACATATCTGAGACTTAGACTGAACTACATTTTTTTGTTATGTCTCATCTAGGAGATTCTTACAAACATTCTTGGTACTGTCTCTAGGCATATCAAGGATCATCAGGAACAGTCAACATGGTTTTACCAAGGGCAAGTCTTGTTTGACCAACCTGATAGTCTTTTATGAGCATGTAACCAGGTGGATGGATGATAGCCATACAGTAGACGTGGTTTTATCTGGATTTCAGTAAAGCATTTGACACCTTCTCCCAGAGCATTCTCACAGCTAAACTAGAGGAAGTGTGGTCTGGATGAGTGGGTAGTGAGGTGGGTTGTGAACTGGTTGAAGGGAAGAAGTCAGAGAGTTATGGTCAAAGGGGCAGAGTCTAGTTGGAGGTCTGTGTCTAGTGGGGTCCCTCAGGGGTCTGCACTGCGACCAATACTATTCAGTATATTCATACACAA
>NW_009699804.1:0-886 GCF_000703405.1 Apaloderma vittatum
AACAGTTGAAGATGTGCAAGAAGAAAGAAGATAGAGGGGGGCTGAGCTACTGTACTAGACATACAGCCTAGTATGGCTCACACAGAATTAAAGCTAACAAGATTAATGTGATCTTAGACCATGAATTTATTTAGGTGACATCATCAAACATTCAGAGTTAATTAGCTTACTAGAAGTATCAAAAAGGATTTTTGATTTACAGTCATGCAAGTAATCCAACTACATTTTGTAGCATAAAGGAAAACAATATAAGAATCTACTTGATTCAAATCCTATTCTTGTTTACTGAATTGAACTTCATGTGTTTCTGAGTAAAATAATAATACAAAATTTGCTGCACTCGGTGTTAATTCAAAGTTAAAAATGCAGTTTGTCCCATGACAGAGCATCTTAGGAAATCTGGAAACATCTCCTACTCATTTTTTAAACGGTGCCAAGTACATAAGAGACTATTTATCTGGAAAACACCACCATAGGGATGCAAATTTTGAAACAAAATCAGAAGAAAATCTTGCTGAGCAAGTGGATTCTTTGACTGTCTGGAATGACCAGTTTTCAGGTTTGGGTAAAAGGCAGATTATTTGGAAAATGAAGCCCAGCAATACCTTATTAAATGGATAATGTTTTAAAGAGTGTCATAGGAGAGCTTAGGGAGTTTCTTCCTAGGATAGTTCAGTTCTTCTAAACAACTCAGACCAACTTTCTGGCTTTAAGCAAGCTAACCAAAAGCCTAGGTAATCTCCCATTGCATTAAGACTTGACTTCCATCCTCAGTCTCCTCTTGCCAAATGATCGGTTACAAAGCCCGAGTGAGCAGGTCTTTACGCTGTCTCCTCACCTCATTCTTCATCGTTCCCACCACATTCATCAGGGCGTCTACCTGCTT
>NW_009699805.1:0-11240 GCF_000703405.1 Apaloderma vittatum
GAGCGGCTTCACCGCTGCGATTTAACTAAAAAAAAAACCAAAAACGCCAAAGTTTGCAAAGCAGGGATAAAAAACCCCAACTTTTTCCGCTTCCCTTTTTTTTTTTATGGAAAAGGCGTGCAAAATCGTCTGTTCCGCAGTTGTTAAGGGCAGGAAAAGCTTACAGCAATGCTCATTTTTATCTGCTTTTGTTGCCTTTTTAAAAAAGAAAAGCAAGAAAAAAGTTACGCTTGTGTATTATTTAAAGCTAAATTGCTTTAAAGAGATGCAAACGGGTGGGTTTGCTGCATTCCATGCACTGAGTAGCTTAATAATCACTTAAATGTTATTAAAGTCTTCAACTTGGGGGAAAAAAACATAAAAACGTGAAAACCCAGGTGCTTCGGGGGCAGCTGGAGGTGATTGCCCCCAGGCAGTTGCTAATTAGGAGCAGAGTGGAGTGATGGCCTTCAGCTGGAGGGAGCTCTGAGAGAGGATAAAGGGGCTGGGGAAGAGCAGGTCAGCTTTTTTTGAGGATTGAGTTGGGTTTTTGTGGGGTTTGAGTCCAGTTTTTGTGGATTTGAGTCCAGTTTTTATGGGTTGCCCAAAGGATTTTGGACCGAAATGTTCTGTAATGTCACAAACATACTTGGATTGCTTTAAGAAGTCTCGGAACCTTCTAGAAACCCTTGGATTTTCTCCAAAAAGAGCATTTCAAAGACTCTCATAAAGCTTCTAAAGAAAACTTATGCAAGAAGAGATATGGAATGGTCGCTGGAAGGAGCTCTCACCGCAAAAAGGTCAGAAAAATCTTAAAAATTATTCTTTGAGTTGTGTCAGGAGCGGCCCTGGTTGTGTTTTTGGGGACTTTGCTGGGCAACTCCAGATTCCGGCGTTTGAAACCCTGTGGGAAGGTGTTGCTGCAAGTTCTGCTGATCCCGAGTGATATTTGTGTTGTGTCATTTAGTCCCCGCAGGCTGGGGAACTTGTAGGAATTTTTAAGTCATTCTTTCGCTTGTGGTTGCGACTCTTGGGTTGATTTGAAGAGTGAAAAAAAGCTGCAATTAACCAGGAGGTGGAATTGCTCCTGCTGGGAGGGTATCTGGGTGCTTCAGAGAGCCAGGATGGGGAAAATTAATGGAAAAACTTGGAAGTGCTGTGAGAATTGCCCCAAACATAGCAGTTTTAAGACTGTTTTTAAGCTTTATTTGGATACTGCAGGAAGACAGAATTGCGAAGACAGCGTGGTTTAGTCGGAATCTTCTAGTGTTATATTTGGAAATAGCCATATATTGGGAAAAGACTTTTAAAAGGGCACTTTGCAGCCTGACTCCCCAGGGAAGCTGAGGTGTGATGCTGGTTTCTGTGCCGGCTTGCTGCATCCCTGCATGCCCAGGCGTGTTTCTGGGTGCTGGAGCTGCTTCTGTGCGGGGTTGTGCTGTGCTCTTCGTTGCCTGGGTGCTCCCACCCCTGTTTAGGTGTGTTTTGGTGTAAATACATCTGTCAGACAAGTGCCAGTACCCGGTACCATATGTTAGAGGAGTAAGAATAAGCGGTGAAGCAGGTCTGAGGTTTGGTTTGGGTTTTTTTTAAAGTGAGAAACTTAAACTGTTGCTGCCTTCTAAGCTTGTTCTAAAATATACTGTATAGAATCATGCAATTGTCAGGGTTGGACATATATAAGGGTGAATTGGAGCTCTTGGAGTTTGCCAAGTTGAGCATGACTTCTCCTATTCCAGCGTTAAACCTGCCAAAGGTTTGTAACTTGTTCTTCTGCTGGGGCACACCACTGGCTTTTTTTTTTATTATTGAGGGTGAGAAGAGGGCAGGGAGATTCTTTAACAGGCATTAAGTTTTTTGGTGCTCTGTAACTGTGATGTGAAGGAATTGTGGGGAGCTACTGTTCCTGAGTTGGGCTGGGAAGCATGGCCAGTTAATAGAACTTAATTTATGATGGGTACAAACCAGATATCCAACAGCTTATTAGGAATAGAACAAGGAGTAAAGGAGCCTTAGTGTGTGCAAACCAGCTCCTGCCTGCCCTCGGGGATGGGGGTCATCCCAAAGGGCTGATACTGTGAATAAAATCACCTGCCTGAGATGCTTCACTTTGCTCAAGCACCTGCTTTCATTCAAAGCACAAGTTTTCCTCTTTGGAAGCACAGGAGTGGGACAGGGAGGAATTTCTGGGGCCCTTGAGTATCTCCACTTATCTTAGCTCAATAGTGCTTTGCTTGACGGGCTGCTCTTGGGAAGGGCAGTGCCTCTGTGAAACTGTTTAATGAAAGTTTTAAGGGGCTGGATGTAAATGATGCAGGAAAAAATTCATTATTTTGGGTGTTCCATTTCCTAGAGCTTCAAAATATTTGCGATTCCCTGTTTTGACAAGTTTCCTATGTGGGAAATAACTTCAGGTGTGGTTCCTCTTATGGCAATTTGGTTGCGCAGGAGGTGATGGTGTGGCAGGGGGCTGCCAGAGTGGGCAGCTTCATCCCAGGGCTGCTATCCACCCTCTTTTTGCCCCCCCCAAAATGACAGAAAGAGCCTGATTAGATGGATGAGGAAGGTGGGTCACGTAAATCCCACCTGTGATCATTCCCCAGAGTGAAACTGAGGCTGTTGCCCATGTTCTGTGCTGTTTGGAGGGTGAGTATCTTAGGAGTGCAACATCACACAGAGTCAGCACTCGGGTCTGCCTGGATATTGACAAATAAATTGACTTGGCCTTTAAAATAGGAACTTGGAGGTCAAGTATGGAAGATCTGGACACCTGACTCTTCTTCTCTGGCCTTGGAAGAGGGGAGTGTCAAGCTGTTGGGTTGTTTTTCGCAGCTTCAGCTCTGACCTGAGCTGCAAAGCATCCCCAGCACTGCCCTGGAAGGTTGGTTATAAGGGTTTTTTTAGGTGCTTACACCAAGTACAAGTGTTTTTGAAGCTGTTGCAGAGCTTTCCCCTAGGTGCATCCCTCCTTGTCTCAGCATTAGAGCAGACTGGCTCCTTACATTTAATCTTGAGAGTGTTTTTTCTTGTTTCCTGCCTCCACAGGAAGCAAGGTTATGAATACAGAGACAGTTTGTACAGTGTCTGGAACAAAAAGACCATGGTGGGACCCTAGTTGCTATAGAAATGTTGTAATTTGCAAGGTCCTTTGCCTCCTACGTGAGCCTTTAAGTGAAGGAACAAGCGTGCTGTTGCTTTTTCGTGCTGCTCCACTAGTTTTGAGCTTGGCTTTGCGCTTTCTGCCCTGCGATGTTGGGTTTGAAGGGGCCCTTGGGTGCTGAAAGCTTCCTCACATAAATAACCTCGCAGACAGGGACCCTGAATCATCATACCGTGTATTTCTTAAACTCTGCACCCAGGCTGTGCCCTGCTGGGAGGCAACACCCCAACTAAATCCTGCACTCGGGTTGATTAATGTGCTCCCAGCTCGTAAATCTAACGAAGTGGATTTGGGGAAGAACTTTCCTGCCTCCAGTAAAACTTGCCTCTAAATTATTTAAGGAGCTTCTTAAGTAACTCAGCCATTTTGCATGGAATTTGTCAAGGCTCCATCAGCACTACCCAGTGCAATGTGACAGCCATACTTTCATGATGAGCGGTGTATTAATCTTGGAATAGCGCTATTTGTTTTCCTCTCTTGCTTTTATGGTGCTTAAAAGCATGTATCTCCTCCCGAAAATCAATAACTAAAGCTATGAATAATAAAAAACACTGCAGTGAATGGCTCATAGAGATCCTATGGATGTAAGTTGCAGCAGTAATGACTCTGTTTGCTATCCATTAAGTATGTGAACTCGGAAGAATTATGCAGATTATAATAGCTGTATCAACATAAGTATGTTTTGCTGATAGACTTTCCTGATTGGATCCACGGGATATAAGCCTGCTAATCCTCTGTGCAGAGGACCTGATTATATTAGAGTGTTCTGCAGATCTGCAGATAGAAAGTTAAGAAACAATTAAAAAGCATTGGCCGGCGTGTGAGGTTTATCAAAAACATCCGCGTTGCTGCTCGATTTGGGTTTTTCTTGAAGCAGATGTGTGCTTTTTTCTGGGTCTCCGGTGGAAGGTGAGAGCTCTAGCCCTGGTGAAAATGTAGATGTGGATGCTTTATGAACAAGGAGAGAAATTTGCCCCGCGCTGAGCCTTAAATGTCACAGCAGCTTTGCATGGCGACCGCTCAGCCTGAGGCTTGAGCAGGGGTTTTGGGGCTGGGAGGTGCCCTCAGTCAGTGCCTGAGCGACATAAACTTGGTAATCGCTCGTGGAATTGGGCAACTACCTGCTAATTGCACATGGATGCTAGATGTGTGCTATGGAGCTGTTTTTTACTCACCCCCCCATCACCTGCAGCTTTGCAGTGATTTGTTGGCTGAAGGTAGCAATGGGGCTGCAAGGGCGGGGGAGAACCAAAACACAAACCTGCCACCTTGTAATTAAAATAATCAGCTTGTTGGTGTTGTTCACACGAGGCTCGTGCAGGTTTCTCTGTGGAATTTTGCATGGAAGACGTTGTTAATGTCACCTTGCTACTAGAGCGTGTCACCTCAGTAGATGACAGTGCTCTATAATGCCTTTTTTTTTTCTTTAAACAATATTTCAGCTTTCTTAAAGTTGAGGAAACGGAGGGAGGTGATGCATCCTGCTTGCATGCCTTGTCTTTCTTCCTTATGTAATGACCTAAACCAACCGAACCATCTCCGTGGTGCACAGTCAAGTGGAACGCGTCTAAATCCGCAATCTGTGCGTCCGCTGAGTCTCCTTGGTCCCGTCGCTTCTTGTGCTGCTCTGGGCTATTTGTTTGCGAGCTCCCGGTGCCTGACAAACACCTCGGCTCCTCTCTGCCTTTTGCCTCCGTGTTTGGAGAGGCTCTGGCAGAAACGAGTGGAAAGGAGGTCGCTGCCTATTAGGACTCAGCAGAAAAAGATTCCCTCCAGTCAGAGGAGACGCATACAAAATTTGAAATGTGCTATTTTATTTTATTTTTTCTTCTCCGAGAGAAGATGAAAGCACCTTTCTACCACAATATCTTGCAGCATCTCTGCTCCATGCTGAGTGATTGCCTGCGAGGCAGAGGAGAGCAGCATCGTGGCTCTGCAGAGCTTTGGTGGGGACTCGTTTGCTTTGTGAACCGACTGAGGCAGCGTTTGCTGCAAAACTCCTTTGGTGGGAGAACTTGGGCCTGGGATGGATGATTTCAGCCATCCCTTGCAGCCAGCACAAGTAGTAACTGGAGAAAAATCTTTGTGTGTGTGTGTCTCCTGCCAGCAGGCTTGAATTTTTTCCTAAAGAATGGCCAAAAGAGAGGAAGTTTAGGCGCCGTATGCTCTGTTATAGCTTGAATCCCATCCAGGATGTGAATTTTGGTTTCTAGGCTGTTGGGGGAACTATATGAAGGGCGCTGCGTCTAGATCAACGTCAGCGACAGTGTTGGCCTCAGTTTCCCCACCCAGAGAAAGAGCAATGGCGTGGTTTGGGTTAGCGTGAAGAATTTATCCATGTTGGTTATTCTGTGGTTGGGGAACCGTGCAGACTGGGAATCTGCTGCGTGGTGCGGCGGCAGCCCGCCCTACACCAGCTAGCATCTCATTAGCAAATAAAATTGTTATTTTCGGGATAATGCTGCGAGTTAATGTGATGTGCGCATCACAAAACCCCAAACGTGCTGCATGCAGAATCGGGCGAGTTGCAGTGATGAATGTCATGCAAAACTCGGAGGCACTAATTGAAGGTGGTTTCTACAGAATATTCAATTAATGCTCTCTGCGTCGCAGACAGTCTGGAAAAGGCGCTGTTTTCTCTGGAGGATCTGTGTTACTGTGCAACAAACAGATGAAAATGAACCATTTTACGGCCTTCTAATTGAAAGTCGATGCACCAGTTTTATTAAAATTTTCATGGTGGGGGGAACTGGATGCCTCAAGGGCCTGGTAATGGGATGAATAAGCTGCCTCTTCTCTCTTGCCTCGCATCTAGCCTTGGGCAGAAGTGACTGAAAACAAAAGCCTGAGATGTCCCTGGTGGGATCTGTGGTCTCGGCATCTCTTCTTGTGTGTGCAGATCCTTTTTATCTGTGGCCACTGCACCTTTGTTGCACCCCTGAGAGGTGCGAGCATCCCTGGGAAAAGTGGCCTTCATGCAACCAAGTCGGGGACTGGTGGGTGACGAGAACGGAAATGATTTTTTCCCATCCATCTTTGTGGGCAGAAGGCTGACTTGGTGTTGGGGTTGAGTCTTTTGCCCTCTTTCTTTGGTGCCATTGTGACACACACAGGGAAGCTGAAGCTTAATGGTAAGAAGATGGAGCAGAAGAAGCTTCTCTGCTTCCTGGGCAAGCTTAAAGTGGGCAAGGAAATAATTAAATGAACTAAATAAGCTTGGTTTTTTCCCCCACTAATGGGGCTTCCCATCATCTTGCAGCAAACCCTGATTCTTGGCATTTTCTAGCCCGGGTTGGCTGCCTGGCTAGCTGCATCTCTTCCCAGCTTGCTTCTGATTTATTTCCTCCCACGGTGGTTTTACCAGTTCCTCTGTTGGCCAGCCTATCAATTTGCAAATATTATTGGCATCAAGTTGCTATCTCTATTAAGTAGAGCGCCCAGATGGATGTGGTTGCTGTTCCTGGCGCTGTCTGGGTGGTAGGAAGCAGCGAAAGGAAGATGCTCCCCACGCAATGCCCAAAAATCTGTGCCTTTGCTGCCTGGAGGCTGTTAGCTGGAGCCTTCAAGGCGTTGCATGTGGATACTAATTGATGCTCTTGCTATTTTAAAGCATGGTTTATGGTGAGTCCCTATACCAGTTGTGCCGTGGCGATAGCGTCGTGGTAACGGGGATTTACAGTTTTTCCCGATGAGAGACCGTCAACCAACCGGCTGGATATTTTTTTTTTTGTATTCCTACAGGCCTAATTTGTAACATGAAGCACTTAATAATTGTTATTAATGAACCTGCTGTGGCTGGTCTATAGACCCAGCTGGAAATCACATCTGCTGTCAGATTTGCAGCAAACTCTGGTGAGGGATGGGGAGGTGGGAGCAGCTGCTGTGGCCAGGAGGAGGTGGCTTCAGCTGGCCAAAAGAAGTGCCCAAGGGTCGATGGATGTTGCGCTCAGGCGGTGTGGTTTTGGGGAGATTAGTGGAAAACTTGAAATCTGACTGGCTGCTGGGTGAGGTAGGAGCAGTGTAATAAAGATTTGGAAAGAAAAAAAAGAAAAAAGGAGCTGCTGGTTTCTTAGGGACAGGGTATTTGGGACAATTAAATGCGTGTTGATAAACAACTGCCAGGGACTTTAGTAAACATCCTCGGGGATTTTCATATCCATTCTTCACTTGAAGGGAAAGCAGCCAAGATTTTTGCAGCCAGCTAGCGATTTCTGATGGGTTCCAGTTTCGGATCTCCAGCCTGGGATGGAAAGATAATGGGGGTGTGGGGTTTTTTTTTTGTTTATTTTTTTTTAAACCCCCCCTTCTTCCACTGGGTTGTGTGTGACCTTGAGAAAGGTGTTTAATCTTCATGTGCCTTGGGTCCTGGCTAAAATAAGGCTGTGCTGTAGTCTTCTGGGTTGTGGCCAAAATGGTGTAAAGATGTAGGCAGCACGAGCTTTATTGGCAATATCTTTTGTTAAACCTTGCAAATCTCCCTCCTATTTATTGAGATTTTGGGGATGTTCTCTGACCTGGGAAAACAGGCTTGCATCTGGGCAGAGGCATCTTCATTCCAGGCATAGAAAAGACAAATTAGAATTTTTTTTTTTCAGAAGGCATATGCAGATGCTTTCAAGCGATGATGTCAGGAATGAGATGACTTCAGAGGGTTTAATCATCCCAGCATCCCCCAGCTAAGCTCTCATCTCCCGATTCACAGCCCCGTGCCTTGTCCACGGCCCTCGAAATGAGGTAATGCTTTGAAGTACCACGAGCAGGTCTTTGCAAGGAGGATATTTTGCATAATTGGTTTCTGACAAGGCTTAAAATACTATTTAGAGTTACATGGCTGAGTGTTAATTTATGCCTGTACTCCTAAGTGTAACTTTGTTACATGAAAGCGTTATTTACGATGCGAGCTCAGATCTATTGTGTGTCGGTGATAGCGCCGGGGTAATGGAGATAGATAGCTCGTTGTGGCAAGAAGCTATAAAAGAAATGGGTAGATGTTTCTCTGCAGTTATGGACTTAATTTTTTAATGTGAGGTATGGCAGTGATTGTAAGTGATGTGATCTGATAGTCAATAGGAAGCAGGACGGCAGAGGGTTTTGTTTTGGCTTGGTTGGTTGTTTTTGTTTAGGGTTTTTTTTGGTTTTTTTTAAGAAATAACTTTATTCTGGAAGGTGCTTTTTAGCTCATGTTGAGTCTGATTGCTTCAACTGGGCTTTTAAGTGACTGGAAATCAAAATAGTGGGCTTCTTTCTTTCTCTTGAATATAATTCTTACATTGAATGAAAGCTTAAAACATATAAAAACCTCTGTATCTTTATTGCGATGAAACTCAGCCTACAAGTGGAACAAATTGTGCTTTACTGTAGTCATTTTGATGCTTCTTGGCTATTTCAAGCGTTTCCATTTGGTGAAAAGGGTGACTCGTCTCTCCTCATTGGAGGTGCGAATTTGGGAATACATAAATATTTTTATGCCCTTCCACCAGCCTTCAGCTGTGAGTTTTGGTGACGGCGGCTTTGTTTAGAATGGGAGCGAAACGCTGCATTTCCTAATTCCTTCACAATGCTACAGGCAGGACATATCTTGGTTTTGCACTAGCTCTATTTATGTCTTTCTTGACAAAGCACAATGGGAAAACAAGTCTGAGGTTCAAGTTGTTTCGAAACAAAGAATGCAAATACTAGATTTTGAGGAGCATCAAAGCAGGATGATTCAAAGTTGTCGGATGCTATTATTTCTTCCCTCCCCCCCCCTTGTGTGAAATGAAATTTCTGCAGAAAAAGACCTGACTCTGCAGAGCGTTTCACTTCCAACAAATCTCATTTCTCTGGCAGAAAGTGGTTCCATCCCAGCTTTTTCCAGTCAGCCCCACAACTTATCCTTCCCTGGGCCGAATTTATTCCTTCGCTCAACGTGTTTCCTTGTAATCGAGGCGGCCCCAAAGCTCAGGGAAAAAAAATCAAAACAGCTCCGGATACTTCAAAGGCTGGAAGTCACTCTAGCACGTCGTGTTAGATGTCTTGCGACAACTAATCCAGCGTGTGATGTGACCCCTTTCCAGGTGTCCCTGCCTCTCTCAAAGACCTTGAAAAGAGCCCTGATAGACTGAACTCAACTTCTGCTTAAATCTCCTGCCTATGATACTTTCCCTGTGAAAATGCAGGGGACTGGGGGATATGAAAGACGCGGGAGCCAGATGAAATGAGAAATGAGGGGCAAGCAAGCGAGGCGCGCGGGCAGGCGAGGCGTTAGCGAGACGGAGAGAGCAGAGGCTTTACTGCAAACAGTAAAAGCCAACGTCAAGCCATCGTGCTGAATGTAAAGCTAACAACTTACCGGCAGCCCCTGGGCAGTAAATCATGGGTTTGAGGTCAATCTGAATATAAGGAGTGCTGATGTGTGGGCTGCAGAGGCAGCTCGTGGCAGGGGAGGAAAGATGCTCGAGCGAGCAAGAAGGTCTGTGCAGTGTTAGAGGAAGGTGTAAAGGCTAAATATGTGCAAAATCAAGGCTTGTATCTGCTGTGTCCAGAAAAATGCAGACATGGGCTTCACGGGGCAGCCTGGAGAATGCAGTGGGACTGTTTGTTCTTGGCCTCCCTGCAGGCTTTCTTGCATATTCATAATTTCCCGGGAGCTACTTGTGGGAGTGAAACTACATCTGTGCTTTAGCGTGTTGAGGATTAGAGTAATGCCCGTAAGAAAAGGGAGAAACCTATTGTTTAGTCTCAAAATCTTATCCCTAAGCGATGCAGAGGATGCTTGTTAATATTCTCTCTGAAGGCTGTTCGTGATGATTCTTCGCTTTTCCCATCGCGTTTCAAAAATTTTCTTTAAACTGCTATCACTTAAAATCTTCTTAGCAATTATGGTTGTTTTTTAAAAAAAAAAAAGTAAAGCTTGAAGAAAATCCCCAAGGTCAAAGCAGTCTCATCTTTATATGGTTTGTAATAAATTACTTCAAGTCTATTCATAGGATAGGGAAGACCTTTTTATGTAGGAAGGATCATTATAGAGTTGCCAGGTCGTTAATTACGCTGGGTTCCTCTCCTTGCTCTGCGAGTCATTTCCATGAAGCAGCTAAGATCATGGTGAGAGATAACGCAGTAAAAAGTGCATTAAAATGCTTCAAATGTCCTTTTGCTCGTATCTGTACATCAGTCAGAACGACAACTGATTCAGAAAGGGCACTGCCAATTTAAATCAATAAATTTTTACTGGTGCCGCTGTGGCCCGTATAGATATTTCGAGCCGAGGCGGGGGGCTGCTTGCTGTTGATGCTCAGAAGTATTCAAGTTTAATAGACTCTCCAGTCCCATCCTGGCTGTCTGTCACGTTGGTACAAATCCAGAGTCGCTCCGTGGCAGGCAATGGAGGGATGCAGGTGCGGGAGCAGGATCTGGCCCTCGGTGCCTTATTTACCACTCCAACCACCTGCTTTAGGAGATAAAGCAGCTGCTATCTTTCTAGCTTTAAATGTGACATTCAGCCAGTTATGTGCCTGGTCCCTTCATCGCTTTAGATGCTTGTTGATTTTTCTTAAATGTCAGAGGAGTTTTTTCAACTTCATTGGAATTCGGCTGCCGAGCTCCGGTGGCAGCGCGGTCGCCTCCCGCGCGCTCTCCCACGAGGTCTGCGTGCCGCGCTCGGGAGCCCTGTTGTCTGTTAAAATGTAGGGGGGAAAACATAGATGGGGGTGGAAATCAACCCTCTCCTTTAGCCACAGGACAGGTTTTTCCTGCCATTTACCTCCTTTACTGCTATTTCTTGTCATAGACATCCTGTGTCGCTGGGGATGGGCTGTTCTCACCCCATTTTCTTGTGATGGTCAGAGAGGGGACCAGTAAAAAAAAAAAAGTTCAGCTTGGCGCCTTTTTTTAAGGTGTTTGCACTTAAAATGTTTTACAAGGCAAATGTTTGTCTACATTTTTCTCCATGAGCTCTATCAGACTAATTCAGTGGTGGAAAACTGAATTTTCAAGTTGAGGTGTGGACTTTCTCCACTCAGCTTGGTAGTGATGGCATCAGGAGGAAGGGGAGGGGGAGGATTCGTCTTCCAATCTTGTTTTCCAAAGTGATCCCTTATGGTGTGAATCGAGGGGGGGGAAA
>NW_009699805.1:11305-12377 GCF_000703405.1 Apaloderma vittatum
GAATGCAGGATCTCCAGAGATGATTTAGCTCTGGTTGGTGTGAGGAAGAAAGAGCAGCGTGTCCCAGCAGATCCAAAAAGTGGTGTTGTACCGTTTGCCGCAAGGCAAATCCAGTCTGGGTTTGGCTCCTGTGGGAAGGGCTGTGTACAGTGGCTTCAGGTGAACCCGGGCAGATCTTCTTGTGTTTCCATCAGCCCTGAGCAAGGTGGGTTGTGGCTGGAATGACAATCCATCCCAACCCATGCTCTCCCAGTGTCTTACAAACCCTCATTAGTGCTTCTGTGAACTTAGAGGAGTTTCCTCTGTGTGGAAAGGACCATTACTATCATCAGAGGGTAGAACAGCTGACATTTAAGATGACTGAGGTCTTTAAAACATGGAGCTGATCGGTAGCTGCTCTGAATCAGCATTGCGTGGAGACTTTAAGCTTTCTATCAGCTGGAGATCATCTCCAAGCTGGGAAATGGAGCAAAGAGTTATTCTGGAGCTTGTCTAAAGCTGCTGAGAGAGACATGTGGGTTGTGAGTAAGGGGAGGAGGAAGGGTGAGCTCTGCCCTCTGCTCTGCAGTGCGGGGGGATGGCCATGGGGCAGGCACAAACACTCTCTCTCTAATCATGAGCTCAAAGCCTTCCCCATCAAACCTTCAGCTCTTCGCAGTCGAATTACGACTTGCCTGGCGCATTGGTTACGATGAGCAATGAAGATATAATCGCTGCTGTTGTTTGTCCTTCCCGGCTCCAGCTGTTAAAACAATTCCTCCTTCATAGCCCAGCCAATTTCATGGCTCTAAATGTGTCCCCACCGCTCCCGAATGCCGCGCGTGAGGAGCGCTGCACCAGAATCTCCATGAAAGCAGCCTATTTCCTGCATGAAGCCCGTGAAATTGGGGAAGATAATATTTTTCAGAGCTGCCGGTACCCTGATTGCATGTTTGTTTGAAATGACAGTTTATGTTGTTGCTCTCTTTCATTAGGGAGGTTCAGTGATCGCGATGTTATTAACTAACAACAGCACTCACTGCATATAAACATGATTCCGCAGAGACACTCCAAGGAGCACTCGAAGGCAGAG
>NW_009699805.1:12428-13398 GCF_000703405.1 Apaloderma vittatum
CTCACTTTTTTTTTCTTTTCCCTTTCCGGAGGAGGAAAGGTTTGGAAGAGAATTTTTTTTTCAACTCTTAGAAGTTCATTTTGAATCCCCTGACAGTGAAGGGGAGGGGAGGGTAGCACTGGCTCTCCAGTGTAAGCTCTCTGGGCTTTCTGTAGAGATGGGTGTCTTCCAGATGCACCCAAAACAAAACCTTACACCTCCAAATCCTTGCTCCTGCAGGGCACAGCCTCGAGCAACCGCCCATGCCCTGAGGATGAGGGTCTTCTCTTCCCCTGGTAGATCCTTTCCAGCCTGAATCATCCTACAAGTGGGGCTGAGCTGCACCTAGTGAGATGCAGTGTGCCTTGCTGCAGCTGCATCTACCTTCCAGTGTCCGTAGCATCTCCTGGAGCTGGTCCTTCCTCTACCTACTACCCCTCACAGCTCCAGTTCTGCTGCAGGCAAATGCTGTCACTTAATTAACAGACCATGACTCCATCCCAGGCAGTCTCACTAGCTGAAGCCTTGTCATCAGCCCTGTGAAATTCCCTGTGACAGGGCTGCTTTGCGTGGTGCAGGCAAGGAAAGACAAGGCTACAGCCTTGTCTTCTCTTGATGCAATTTAAGGATGGGAATCAGTGCGGGCTAGTGGAACTATTGCTTGGGTGAAGGGAAAAGGAGAGAGGGACCTTTCAGATTTTATAAATTAAGAATGTTACTGGAGTTCTCACAGACGTAGGCTTCTGCAGCTAAAATGCCTCAATCAAAATACCAGTGAAATCCAGAAGCTGTAGCTTTCCAGAGGTGCCTGAAAAGCTCCCTGCCCTCAAAGTCTTGCAGCCCAGTTGCCCCTTGGTTGCACAGGAAGAAGAGCATCATCGCCAGGGTCTGCTGGCACCCTGAGCTCCATGTTAAAAACAAGTGTCTGGGGACTGAATGCTAGTAATGAGGATGAAATAAAGGTGTTCGGCTATGGCGGTTGCCCCTTGGA
>NW_009699805.1:13429-23509 GCF_000703405.1 Apaloderma vittatum
AGAGAGGCAGCTCTAACAGTGTGGTGGGAGCTGTGGCTGTTGCTGGGGCTGCTGAGGAAATAGAGGAGGTGGTTATACCGTCAGGACTGGGGCTCGTCGGAGGGTTTTGCCCTTATATGTCTCGTGTCTGTGTGATGGAGGAAGGAGATGAATTGGTTTGGCATGTGCAGCAGCACCCAACCTGCATCGCGGATGTGCTGCTGATTTCCCGTGCTGCCGGTGCTGCCTCTTATTAAGCATAAATAGCTGTGAAATGGACTGCGGGGGGTTTATCTATCCCGAGGTATGGAGCTTGCTTTAAATAGAGCCAGCAAAGTTGCTTATAGCCAAGACTGTCCATTATAAGATCCTGTTTGCAGCGAGTTAACTCTCTGCCAAGCGGTAATTGTTCAGGCTAAAAATTTCCATGCTGTAAGTCTGCCTTGGGCTATATGAAATTGGGGGAGAGGAGATGGGGTATTGTCTTTTTTTTTTTTTTTTTTTTAAAAAAAAAGTAACTTAGCAACAGAGCTGAAGAGATCCTGTCTCTCCATGAGATGGAGGCAGAGGCTTGGAGTTTGGCAGGGGAATGCGAAGGCTGTGCAGAAGCTGTGGTTGGGAAAGAGCAGCGATGGGTCTAGTGAGAGGAAAGTGTCTGTTTTCATTACTACTCCCTTGTAAAGGGGAGACTCTGCTGTGGCTGGAATAGCTGCTGTCTTGTTCATCCCTGTATGGGATGGTTGGTTAATGTGGCTCTCCTGGCAAGGTAGAGAAAGCGTTCCCGAGAGGTTGCTAAAGGAGCTTGAATAAAGGTATAGCAATTTAGGAAATAGCAGAAGACTTCTCATTCAGCCTTAATTTGGCCATTTGCATGGGTTAGTTCCCTGTGATTTTTTGAAAGGGTGTAATTGGGTGTTATTTTCTCGACGGGAGTGCTTTATGTATTGCGAGGAAGTGCTCGCTACAGCGCAAACATCCCTCCCTGGCTTCTGGTTTGTCTCAGTCCTGTCTGCAGGAATAACCACTGACAAAGGGAAATCCAGGAGATGCTGGAGATCGTCTTAAATGCTGGTTTCCAGCAACCTGTGGCTTAGGCGTGTTTTGAGCTAGATGTGCGAGATGCTGCTCCTGCTCCGAAACTCGTTTCTCCCTGAATTTGATCTCTTCCTTGCCCACGCTTCTGCCTTTCACAGCAGCCTGTTGCAACGAGTTTGAGGAGCTAATTGCATGCGTGTGTGTGAGAAGAGAGAGAATGCTTGCTCTAGTTTTTATGCCTGATGCCTGCAAAAATCCGGTGTCTGAACTTCAGAGCTGCTCGTCCCCCAGGGTGCTAATGGAGAAAAAGCCAGCGAGCTGCATCCTCTCCCTCTCCCCTGGGAGGGGTGCTGGGCTGTGGTGGTACCTGAGGCGTGTTGTACCCCCTGCAAAGGTGAGGCTGTGGGCTGGTGCTGCTGTGGTGGAGCTGGGCGGTGTGAGTGCCTCCCTGTGTGTGCCAGCTGATTAGAAAGCAGAAGAATGGCAAGAGAAAATGAAAATGGGAAGGAGCTTGACAGCCCATGGAGAGGTATTTCAGCTGCAACACAAAACATTTGGTGGTAATTATAGAATAACCTTCATTTAAATGCAAATAAGCCTGTAATTAAGATAAGGGCTCTGTCATTTGCCACTATTCCTCCTTCCTTCCCTTGCCAGTCATGGGTTTTGAGATGTTCTCCATCTCACTGTGGTGCTGTCTGTTTGTCTGAGGGTTCCTCTGGTGAGGGTCAAGATGAGCAATAAAGGCAACAACTTCTGCAGCACTTTGAGCCCATCCCAGCCAAGCAGAGGAGTCTGAGATGGGGCTGCGTGCCCTGGTTGGACCCTGTGGTTGACAGCTTCAGCTAAAACCCGCACTTCAAACGCTTCTCAGCCCTCTGAGGCTTGACAGGTGGGTTTGAGCTGTGCTTGGATGTTGCTGAGAAGCAGATCTTTTCTAGGGGCTGTGCTGGAGTCTGTGCTGAGGCTGCGGGAGCAGAGCTCTTCTGCTCTGTCCTGCTGCATCTGGGAAGAGCTTTGGGGATGAGCTTGGAGCCCGGTTCCAGGGCCAGGGCAGTCCATGGTTTTCCCATTGCTGAAGGGAGGTGCAAACAGTGTTGTGGAGAGTACTGCCTAGCTACTGCTTGTAGCTAGGACTTTGAGGAGACCTGTCTTTGGGTAAAAACAAGTTGATAGGCTGAGTTGGAGCGACCTGCAGGTATGTGTCCACGCAGGGCTGGTGGGCAGGGTGTGCTAATGTGATAACAACCTTGAGGCACTCTGTCCTGCAAGCCAGAGCACTGATAAAAACCTCAGATGAGGTGCAATGCTTGGAAACACCAGTGTATGAGGAGCATTGCTTGCTGGGAGCACTTGCAGGGGCAGCAGCCGGGCTTCTACCAGATCTTCTTGCTGGGGAGGAACCCAGGAGCGCTGGAAACAGCCATTGCTGGAAAGGTTAGCCGGCAACCTTTGCTTAAACTGTCTCAATCTGTATGAAATGTTATCTCTCTGCCTGACTAAAGAGATGTGAGCCGAGGGAACGGAGATGCTCCCAGATTGTATTTATCTAGCCCTTTGAAAGGGCGCTTGAGGAATTAACTTGGCAGCTTAGGAGAACTTTAATGCTTCGATAAGTGGCTGGTGCCGCGACAGCAGCGTGACGCCCGCGATGGAGCATCTCCGTGGCAGATGTGGCCCAGGGAAGGAGGCAAACTCCTCGTCCCAGTTGTGCAGAAGCTGCCAAACTCCCCAGTAAGGCTGGTGTCCCTCTTTCCTGGGCTCTTCCCCTCCTATCCCACTGGGAGTAGGCGATGCTATCGGGATGCATCCCTCAGAGCAGGCGATGCTCTGGCCGAACCATCTTACCCAAGCCCATCTGCATTGCAGATTCCTATGAAAATGATGCCTGGGATATTCATGTATTCCCTTTTTCCTCTCCTTCCTTCTCTGGAGGCTTCCGCAGGTGTCGGGGAGGAGGGAAGACACGCTCAGACCCCGTCGTAGTGGAAGTGGAGGTGACTCCAGCCTGCTCTGGGAGCAGGTCTGGGGTGTTTTCTTGGGATGATGGTGGGATTTGGGAGTTGAAGAGCTGTGACCTTGCAACAGTGAGGATTCCATGATCAGTAGCTCTTGGGGATGAAGGCAGAAAGGCAGCCAGAAGCAATTGGAGTAGATGGTGGCATAGACTTTCCTCTGGACTTCCCCAGTAACATATCTGCAGGGGAGAGCAGAAGACCTTTCCTGAAGAAGAAGTCACATTTCTCTTAAATACTGTAAGCGGGGTTTGTTCCTGAGACTGCTGAGCCGAGCAAAGGAGGCAGGAGAGGCTGGAGTGCAGGTTTTCCTTACTGAAGAGGACCAGAATTTTACAGGCTGCTGGCCCAGATGACTTCTGTGCTGCCAGCAAAGTCCAGCCTTTCTTCATCCTGAGAGAGAGCGTGAGGGAGTGTAAAGGTGCAATTAAACAGCAAGACACATCATCAGGGCCTCGGGCTGCTCAGGAAATAGTCCGAAGGAGGAAAAAAAGGAAAGGGCAATTTCCCGGTGAAAGCGTTCTTGAACATACAAAGAATACGTCAATATAACTCTGCTTTTAATATTTGATACCGGCCCATGAATAATTCACCTAGATGTACAGCCGAGTTGGTGACCTGTGAAGCGATGCTGTGGGAGCAGAGAGTGCATGGGCTTGGGAGAAATGCTTTTTAACGGTAAAGAGGACAAAAAAAGCCGGGGGGAAGCCCATGAGGGGAAAAAAAAATAAAAAAAAATCCCCATGTTCTCTTCCTGCTGCCCACGAGGTGGCAGGAGGTGCCCACGCAGGCAGGTGGGAGCTGGGTTGGGGAGGAAGGAAGCCTCACCTTGGTCCAAGGCTGCCAAAACCTCAATGCTTGGGGCTCTTTGAGCACACCCCAAGTCATCCCACCAAGAGTGAGAAGCTGAAGAAGTTCGGCGCTCTGGTCCCCAGTAGATGGGGAGGCTTGCCCCTGGAAGTCCAACTGGCTGAGGCCAAGCTCCCCAGAGGTGGCTGCTCAGCTGAAACAGCAATGTTGGGGATCCTCCTGGAGGCAGAAAGGACTCTCCATTGGCTTATTTTCTGTGAGACTGAGCTAATGCTTGGGCTGGCTGATGGACCAGCTCATGGGCATGTCCCGTTCTCCTGGGGAGGCGCTGCCTGCAGTGCTGGGGGAGTTCCCATCATGAGCTGTCTAGTTGCCCTCCCAGGCTGAGCAGAGGGCTTGCTGTCAGTCTCCTGATGCTTTGTTCATTATTGCCACTTGCAAGCCTTCATCTTCTCCATTTCCTCTCAATCCAAGCAGCCGGTGGATTTCTTTTGTCCCTCCTCCTGGCCCTTCCGAAATCACTTTGAAGGTTGTTTTATTTTATTTTTTTTTCTAATTTCCTATAGATGAAATCTATATTGAAGTTGGGGTAGGTAGGGAGGGAAATATTTCGGTCTACATGTTTTGCAGTCAACTGGGAGGTGCAACCCCATCCCCACCTCCCTCACTCAAGCCAAAACTAGCCAAGGAGGTCCTGGTCCCTCATTCTGCAGTGGCAGAGGGCAGCAAGCCCTTGCTAGCCAGCCCGTCCCGCTGTGTCCCCCCTCCTTTGCGTTGTCCCTATTGCTACAATAGTTCATGTGCTACAAACAGGCCCAATTACAGTATTGATCTCCTACATGCTGGGAGCTGATGGTAGGTCCCTCCCCAGCTGGCCTGGTAAACAGAGCTCTCCATCAGCAGGCACTTCATGAATGTCACCGAGCAACTTTCTCATTATCCCCCTGCGGCCATAGCCGGCAGAGTGCTGGAAGAAAAAAGCCAACCACCTTGCAAGGAGTAGGAAGAAACTGGGTCACCTCTTTCCCCAGCCAGCACGCGTTTTGTGTAGTCCTAAAGCTGGATTTGTTTGCCAAAAAAAATGGATAAAGGAGGCTGCAAGCAGTGGGCAAATGATGATGTCCCACTTATGCCACGGGTTGGTGACTTGTTGATGGCAGGGCTCCCTGTTCTCCATGAATTACTTAAATGTGTGGGTAAGACAAGTGCTGCCCACCAGAGAAACCCTGCCTGGAGAGGTGGGAGAGCTGATCCTTGCTCTGCTTTAGGAGGAAAAATGTGAAAAATGCTCAGGTTTTCCCACAATGCAGTTGGCACGTGCTGCTGGGGCTGAGAAAAGTTGATGCAGTCCCTGGTCCAGGTTGTGGGATCCAGTATATTTTGCCTTGCACCATGTACCTAAAAATGAAATTACTGGCTCTGAGCTGAAAGGGTTTTGTCTGAGAAAAGGGGATGCAGTCCCTGGTCCAGGTTGTGGACCAGTATATTTTGCCTTGCACCATGTACCTAAAAATGAAATTACTGGCTCTGAGCTGGAAGGGTTTTGTCACCGCGAGTCTTATGCTTGCTTTTGTTTTGGTGAAGAAGGAGGAGAACTCTGAATGTTGGTGTGGTGTGTGCCAGCCTTTACTACTTCCATGGCTGAGCCAAAATAGCCCCTGACTTGAAAAGCCCTGGTTGTGGGGTAGGTTCTTGATGATGAGGGGCTTTTGAATATCCTTCCTTGGAGCAACTCAAGTTCAGAGTAGACATGACTGGACAAGTGTGATGTACCATGACTGGTCACAAGTGGATGAGACCTGCTTTTTTTTGCTTTTTTAAATTTTTTCCTGGCTGATAACACAATATTCTTTATTGAAGACCTTTGCTGTGTGAAAAATCCTGCAGCATTGTGTCTCTGAGCTGTTAATACCCATCACCTGGGTGTTTGCACACAAGGTGAAAAGGACAAACAAGAAAAGGGACAGGAAAACCCGTGGTTTTGGCTTCTAGGTGTGCTCTTCCATTGGCTGCGTTAAGTGGTCCCAAGCTCAGCTGTGCAGTGCTGCTTGAACTCCTCCAGAATGAGTTGAGCTGACCTTAGCTTGACTCTTGGTATGTGTCTGGCTTAAATTATTACGAAGCAACTGCGGGGAAACCTGTCACAGTAGATGTGAGATGACGCGGGTGACATTGTGTATTCGTGTCTACTTGGCAATGATGTCCTGCTCAAGTTCCTTTGGGGTGGGAGCATAGTGGCAGTCTTGAAATGTTATTTCCTACCTACTAGGGATGCAGAAGACTCTGCTCTGTTTTTGCAGGCTCCTTGAGTAATAACAATAAGAGCAAGCCAATGGGACAGCTTGGTTGTTATTTATTTTTTTTAGTGGGGATTTACCGGAAAGGCTAGCAATCAGGCAGGATTTAAAACCCGTTTTGTATTTGTCCAGTGTTGCAATTTGCAGCCAAATTGTGAGAGTTGGATGCCGAGAGAAATCCATAGTTGCCATAACAACCACCAAACTATAATTAGTCCAAGAGTTGAGGAAGGGGGTCTGAAGAACAAATGGAAAAAGGAGCAGCTCTTTGAGGGATGCTGATAGAGATCAGAAAACCTGGTCACAAGCGTGTTACGGGAGAACTAATCTCTCCGGGGGCCATTCGGTCTTCAGACCCCTGGTGGAGTTGTTTGAAGCCGTATAAACTCTGGATTTTCTGATGTTTTCACTTCTAGGGGACGGAAGGAATAAAAACACTCCGTGCGTTGAGGCTGTCGCTTGTGAGGCACGATTGAGTTGCGCCGGCAGAATCGTGTAGGCTGGTAGAGGAGTTGCAGAGATTTTTCTTGACCTAGAGACGTGGGGTGTAGGATGTGAGGGCGAGCAGAGCCTGAGGAGCCAGGCTGAGCTGCAGAAATGACCCCTTGAGCTTGGCAAACAGATGCAGGGTGAAGGTTTGGCGAGGACAAGTAACCACAAAACATGTTCTTGCATCGCTAGGCAGGCAAAACTTCTGCAAAGGGAGTGGTGGCAATAAAACTGTGGCTAGTGTGGGCCAAGAAAATTAATTTAATTGTGACCCTGAGCATCACTGCCTTCTTTCTCCCTTCACTTGCTCCTTTTGGAGGGGGTTGTTCCCATGCACACGGGGTGCAAGAGCAAAGCAGGTGGCATCCACAGGGGAAGAGTCATGCTAGCATGAAAAAAAAAATACCCGTGGAACACCTCACAGGCAATATAGCATGAAAAAAATAATATTATAATGTGTCTGGAATACAATAGAAGCAAAATCTCCTGGCAGCAAACATTCATGCACTTGACTGCCAAGTAAAAAGGACCTTACAGAAGATGAAACATGAAAGGGATCCCTGCACAAAAACTAAAAGTCGGAACACAATAGTATATATTTCAGGCATATGAAAAGCAAGTGCGACAGTAATACTAAGGAGACAAGATACTTTAACAGAACCAGGAGCTGAGGAGAGAAGAAACTCAATCAGCAGTGACACAGGAGGCTTGGAGAAGGCAGCTCTTTCAATGGATCAGAGTCCTTTAAAAAAAAAAAAAAAAAGGCAGTCTTGCTTATTTATTGTGTTTTATTTTTTCCTTCCCCGGGAATTAATCTTTCTACATTTTTTCTCAGCTTGTACAAGAACAAGGGAGCACATGAATAATACATTGCCCAGACCAAAAAGATACAAGGGGCTCTGTGCACAGGAACTTGTGGCGCTGATATAAAATACGACGCCGTACCAAAATGATGCTGCTTTGGGCAGCGATGAGGGGTGTGAGGGGGAGAAAACAGGACCTGGGGGGCTGAGGAGTGGGGCTGCTGCTGGGTGGGCTTCTCGGGGAAGCCCGGGGGATGTGGAGAAGGTGTAGAGCGCGGTGGCTGCAGGGTGGCGGAGGAGCTCCCGCCTGCTTCTCGCCTGGGCTGGTACCTGTCAAAACCAGCTGTGATTCTGTCCATCAAGATTTGTGGCACCTCTTATTGCAGTGCCAAGGATTTGGCATCTCCGTGGGGCTTGCAGGGACGCCTGCAGGAGCTGTTCCAGCGCAGAAGGGTCTGGCGTCGCTTGCGTTGGTGCTGGAGGTTCCTCCGGCACTGCGAGGGAGGGATGCTCAGGGAGAAATCCCCGAGCTGCTTCCTCGCTGTCATCCTGGTGACAAGGAGGGAATTCCCAGCTGGGTGTCTTTTCACATCTCTCCCCTGTCAAACTCTAGCAAGATTTTCTGCCTAGTCTTAGAAGATTTTTTTTTTTTCTGGTGTGTGCGTGCGTGTATTTAACAAAAGAGATTATTTTTGTCCTGCTGGAGTGACTCAAGCTGGCGCTTCAAGGGGAAGAACTATCACTGAGCTAAAACCACGGGAGTTGTCAGTGCCTCGACTCTCCTGGTCAAACGAGTTGGTGCCAAAGCGGTACAGGAGCCAATTTTTTAAAATATTAAATATTTAAATACAGTTGAAGGGCTTAAGCCTGGAGGTTTTTTCTGGTCCTTGAAAGCACAAGAGCGTGTGGCAGGTACCAGGGCTTTCCAGTGGTTTGATGGCTCCTATATGAGAGGCTAAATTCCTTTTTAATAAGTTGTTCTCTCTATCCAAGATCAGAGAGCTCGCCTCTCCCCTCGCTCATCCCTGGCAAGGCCCTGCTGACTGCAGTTCAAGAACATACATTATTTTTAATGATGTCCTATAACAAGAAGCCTCCTGCAATCATCCTGTTTAGTTCCGGAGCCTCTGAAAGATGGCTCGGAAAAATCTCAAGTGCAGAAGCACCTTGGGAGGACACAAAACCCTCAGCCAGGCACTTCCATGCTACAGCATCGTAGGTCCTGCAGCCGTCAGGTTGCAGCCCTGCTGCCACAGTCAAAGGCTGGAAGGGGGCATTGATTTCATTACCTGCGATTCATCATTTTGGAGCCCAGAAGGTGGCAAAAAAGATTATTTTATCTTGACCCAGCGTAGCTATGCTGATGCTACTTGCCTTAAAGCCTTTGCGAAACAATATAGCCTTTCATTTTTTTTTAATTTTGCAAGGAGTGAGACTTCAAAAAGAATCCCCTCGTGCTATTTTAGCTGAATTTACCCCACCAGGGCAGGAGGGGGATAGGTAAGGATTGAAGGATCCCATTCCCAGGACAGAAATTCCCAATACCTCGAGCTAAATTCAGCTTGTCTCCCTACCAAAAAGGGCTGGTGGGGCTGCATTATCTTAAGGCAGCTTGTGCTGAAGATGAGTCTGCAGAAACGTGAGAGACTGGCGAAGGCGAGAGCAGCTTGTATGAGCATCCCATCCCCAGGGACTGTCCCCGTCTGGCAGCTGGTAACAGGCTCTTCTTGTGCCGGAGGGGAGCAGGGAGGACGAGGGGTTCGGCGAGGACGGCACCTTGTTCATTTGCCTGGCTGTTATTTTGTTTACCTGTCCTAACGCTTTTTTATGGGGCTGCCATAAGAAAAAAAACCCCAACACTCATTAGACAGTGTTGATTTTCATTAACGTTGATTCACCAAAAGCTTAATCAATCTTCTGTGACCAACGACCCCGTTCCCGAGGGAGAACAAAGCTGTTGAACAAATTAGCCGCACAGATTGGAGGCAGAGCTCACAGATGCGACAGCCTGGGTACCAAAGCGCGGGTTTGTGTAACGTGCCCGCCAACAACAGCACGCCACTGCTTTTTTTTCCTTTTTTTTTTTTTTTTTCTCCAAGAGTTGGGTTTTTACTTAATGAGTGCGATGCTTTTTCCCCTTCCCAGAGGGGGCTGCGAAGGTATAACCATGTCAAACAAAGAGGGGTTGGGTTGGTTTTGCAACGAGAGGTTTAAAAACTGCTGATGTCAAAACCTACTCTCCATCTCTGCTGTGTGAAACGGCTTGCAGCCTCTCCTTGTGAGGAGCCGAAATGCTTTTGAGTGTTTTCTGTAATGGGGAGTGCGATGCTTTTTCCCCTTCCCAGAGGGGGCTGCGAAGGTATAACCATGTCAAACAAAGAGGGGTTGGGTTGGTTTTGCAACGAGAGGTTTAAAAACTGCTGATGTCAAAACCTACTCTCCATCTCTGCTGTGTGAAACGGCTTGCAGCCTCTCCTTGTGAGGAGCCGAAATGCTTTTGAGTGTTTTCTGTAATGGGGAGAGGCTAAGGTGCTGCTAGGAGGGCTGATCCAGACCCCATGCTTTGGAAGTGAGGGTCTGCAGCATCCCTCCCACCGGAGAGTGATGGGACTTGGCTCTGGGGACCTGGGGAGGATGCTCTGTCCCATTCCT
>NW_009699805.1:23540-30462 GCF_000703405.1 Apaloderma vittatum
TGCTGGCTTGGTGACGTCAAACCAAGCTTCTGGTCTTGCTTGGAGGCTCTGCAACACGCTCCTCCTGCTCCTCAGGGCTTGCAGACCCACCGACTCATTTCACACCGGCTGCTGCCCGGCCGTCAGGTCGGTAATGACTTTCCTTCTCCCTCCTGGGCTGGATCTGAATGGCTGGTCGGGAGGTGAAAGGCCCCCGTTCCCATTACCAATCCAATTTCCTGCACTTTTACCGGGTAGATAGGAATTGCCAGAGCGGAACAGCCTGATGGGCCATCGAGCCCGGTGTCTCCTCTCTAACAGCAGCTTGTGTTTGCTGTGTAATTAAAAGCCTTTTGTACCATTTGACTTGTAATTTAATATCACGCCGCCACATACATATCCCACTGAAGAAAGAATAGGCCCTGACATTTGCCAAGACAAGCTCTTTTTCCTTGCGTGCATCTCCTCGAACGTGCCAGTGGGGATCCTTCCTTCCAGCACGGGGGGAAGAATTTCGGGAAAGCGAAGTTTGCGGCGTTGCGGGAGTTGCTCTGTGGTTTATTGGGTCCTGCTGCAAACGCTGAGCTTAAGGAAAGTGCTTTAAATGGTCCTTAAAACCTGAAAAAAAAGCTAAAAAAGAGATGAGCCTGTGCGATTACACACTGTCTGCCTCAGCGTGGGTCCTCTCGAGTTGGGATGAGACAAGCTGGGTGCGGAGGACTGGATGTGAGAGCGTGTGAAAGCAAGCTTTGCGGGTCTTGAATCCTTCTGATGAGAAGCAGAAAGAACTTCTGAAACTCGGTTTCAGTGGGACTAAGATGATGCTGGAAACTTTGAGCTGGCTGTTCTGTGAGGATGAAGCTTACCTGGCTCAGGGAGGGTTTGCCTCAGCACGGGGGCTCGCTGAGCCCCTCTCCATAGGGGGGGTTCTACTTAAGACTGATTAATTTGCCCACCTGAGTGCTAATCCCTCTAATTGACTGAACCTACAAGAAAACAAACCTGGCCTGATCAATAGAGAAATAATTTCGCAAATTGTGGGCATAAATCACTCCCGATCGGCGTGTGCTCGCGTTGGTTAATGAATAAACCAAACTAAATCAATTTTCTTTATTAAAACACAATTGTTTCATCTAGTACTACTTTAGATGGGCAATGGGGGGAGGAGGACAGTGGGCTGGATCCAGAGGGACTATGATTTGCATCTGGGCATCCAAAATTCTGCCCTTGTAAGAGGTAAAAAGCAATTTCCTCTTCCCTCAACAGCAAGAGGAGGATCACGGCGACTCTGTGTCCTGATTTACAGCCTTTATGGCCAGGAGGAGAGCTGCTCGGGGTCATTTGCCTCTTGCTAGGTGTGATAACTACCTTCAAGAGCCATACAGGTGCCCACTTGGTCTGTTCAGGGAGCCCCAGGTTTTCATTGAATTTTGAATAGTACAAATGAACAAGTAACAGTAAAAACAGGGGGATAAATAATTTGAGACTTGGCACACTCAGCTGAACGGGGCCAGGTGAAATGCAGTGTGGGTGTACGCTCAGAGAATGTCAGGTTGTGAAATCTAAACTGGAGCTACGTAAAATACGGGCTAACTGGGTTCCAAAGCTCCTAACGTGTTGAGAGTGCTGAGCGCTGGCTGGAATACGTCTCCTCATCTTTTAGGCAGGGAGCTGGTGCTTTCCTTGATCTTCCCTCCCTGGGGGAATGCTGCTGGGGAGCAGAAAGGAGCCTGTCAAGTGGCTTGTTTTCTTCTGTGCTGGCAGGGCAGAGCCAGAAAGGTCGCTTGGGTTAAGAGCAGCGGCAAGAGCTAAGCTGCAAGCAGTGCTTCGGGTTGCCGTGCTCTGATTTCTTAAGCTGGGATGGTTGCAGAGGATGCTGAGGGCTCAGACCCTGGCTGAGCACCTCCACGCTGGTGGTGAGGGTAAGGAGAGAGGGTTTGGGTGCAGGTGGTGAGCCCTTAGCTGGGCTCTGGTGTCCTCCTGTGATGTGGGAGACCACCCTTGCAGCTCATGGACTTGCCAAGAGGATGGATGTTGTCCCGGATGAAATCTTCCACTATCTCATCTGTGATGACTTAATATTTTAAGAGGGTTCAGGCTGATGAAGAAGCTGCTTGAGCCTCCCCTTTTCTCCCCACCTGTCCCCAGGGAAGGGCAGGTTGGTACCCAGGGGACCTGCCAATGAAGCAGCATTGGATACACCAACTTCAAACCGTCACATTTTTGGGCTGGCGCCTGAACCAAGCTGCTCCTGCAGTACAGAAAATAATAGTGCCTACCACAAAGAGGTGGTGGGGAGACAAGTCAGTTAATGCTCGTGCACTGCTTTGAAAAAGGAAGGCTTTTGAAGTCGGGATTCGGTTCTTTGCTTCCCTTTCTTCTTTGTTCCCTTCAGTGCTCTGTAAGGAGTGTGGCTCAGTGGTGTGCCAGTATCAAGGTTTGATGGCCTCTTGCTCCCCGGGAGAATTACATTCTCCCTCGATGGCTTCACTTCAAGGCAGCGTGTTCAATTGGTATTCTCCGTATGGCATTTGCTCTTGTATATAGTGCATTTTTATTCAAATAGGGGTATTGATCGTGGAAAAAGTAATGGAGAAAATAAATGAAAACAAATAAACACAGAAGATTTGTACTAAACTTCCTCAAGGTCTGGTTCTGAAAGTCAAGGAATTGTCTGTGTCCTCTGTAGGAGCAGTGACCGGTGATGTAGCTGGTACCTCCTTTGTTAGCATGAGGAGCAAGATGCCTGGGGCAGCTAAAAGGGGTATAAAAATTGTGAATATGGATCACAAGCACATGTGGTCTGCCCCAGACAAAAGGATTCCCAGCAAATGAGGTTATTGCAGCAGCTCAGCTCATGGGAGTGGAGATGGACCCGCTGCATCTCCTTGTCAGGGTGCTTGGTAGGGTCTGCTTGGTTGGTTTAGCCAAGCTGTTGGGTTACAACAGCTTTGAAAGGCCAAGGCTTGTGTTTTGGTTCCATTTTCTATCATTTATTGACTTGAAAGCTGGCCTAACAGCCCTGCTTTTGCATTTGGTGCCAGGAATGTCATCGACAGTTTGAAGCATCACGAGCATCATACCCATCTCGTACCGGTTGAAGATGACAACTTTAGCATAGAGCAAAACTACAGCTTTTTCAATGACTTTTTTCTCTAGAATAGACATTTCACTGGTATTTGTTGCTCCTTTGTGAGTTTCGTAGTGGAGAGAGGCTCTCGTTCTTTTTTTGTTAGAAATATTTCCAGGCCTTGTGGTTGACGTGAAGGCAAAAGGCATTGTCTGAAACAGTTGGGAGGACTATAACTTCCAACTTGCTTGTGGTTTTGTTGTTTTGTGTTGTTTTTCTCTAACTAGCCTGTCATGGGGAGGGTGTTTAAAGGTCAGCTGCTTCAGCAATGCTGTGTTTTTGCACCCAAAGGATAGAACTTCCTTTCTCGTTGGTACTGGACTAAATATTTCTAGATGAAAAAGCAACTAAAGAAGAAGAAGGGCAGTCTCTACTTGAAAGCACCACCTGGCTTTTCGGGATGCCCTTTCCCAACTTGGTGCAGAGAAGGGACAGCACAGCCAGCAAGGAGCAAATGTCCAAAACGTGTTTCAGACTCTTTCCTGACCATGGGGAACTCTCCCAGGTCAGATGTGCCCTTCAGGTGGTCCAGGTGGGCTTTTCACCTGCGTCTCGTGCGTGGCTCCTGTGAGGGTCTATAAAAGCTGGAGCGTGTCGGGGGCAGCTGGCCGCTTCCAGCTGACAAGATAATGAACTGCCAATTAAAGCATGGGAGAAAGGGAAATCCATGATAAATCCACCTCTCTAACTGTGGAGGAGACGGATAAACTCCCTCTCTCCTCCTGACAGTGAGATTTTTTTTTTTTTCTCCCACGACTGTTGCAAAAGATGTGGCCAGGGTGCTGCGCCCGTCGCTGCCCTCCTGCGATACTGGTGGGCAGACGGACCATTTCCTCCATTGCTCTCCTCATGGGGATGTGACGGAGCCTTAAATTTTCACCGAAAGCAGTGAATTGCATGTGCTGGTGAGATCAGTTGGGGTCAGTGGAGCACTTGGAGGCCATCTGGGGTGTTTTGGGTGCAGGTCATTCTCTGTGCTGGCCGTGCGTTAGCGGAGAAGCAGGGCAGGAGATGAGGTGCTTCAGAAAAGCCGTTTCAGTGTGTGAGCCATGGACTGGAATAATGTGGGACAGTGTTGGGGTGTGTCGCTGGAGCCAAGCAGCCTCCAGAATTGTGCCATTAAGGGTGTCCTGCCAAGCCATCTCCCTTCCTTGCTCTCAGCTTTCCCTGGCTTTGCCCAGTGACTCGAAGAGGCTGGCCTCTTATTTTCAGTGCACTCACTCTCCCAACTATTTTTTTTTTTCCTATGTCTGATTAATAAATCATGAAGTTTGCCCAAGACTCCCTCTGTCCCCACCCAAATACAAACATTCCCCATCACCGCCACCTTGCAACTAGCAAAGCTGCTCCCTCTGACAATCAATTACCCTCCGGAGATGAAATTATTGTTTAATGGCTTTTGGAACAGGCTCCTGCTCTGACATTCATCACAATCAATAATGCATCAGCGGGGACAAAAGAAATTACCTGCCTCCTGCTAAGTGAAAGAGTCCATTTGTATTCTGCATGGCCCCTTCACGCCCACTGAGCCGGCAACCACAGGTGGATCGCGCCGACGGCACGGAGGGCGGCTGGCTCCGGCTGAATTCCACCAAAGTTGGCTGAAACTTCATCATTGGTGCTTATATGAGCAAGGCTGGCTGTGAGAGCCAGGATTTAGGGGATGAAGGATGCTCGGATGTTGGAGGTGAGGGCTTGATTTGAAAGGTGAAGATTTAGGTCGTACCTCACTGCTGCACTGATGAGGGCATCCGTGGTGTTGGAGCCAGGGTGTGGGATGGGTGCTGGGATGGGAGGGCTGGAAGAAGAGGTGGGACCGTGGTGAAGGAGATGAGGAGGTGGCAGGTATCCCCCAGCAGCGTTAGCCCAGGCAGGCATCCTCTCGCTGTGGGGATCACTGCTCTGTTGGTTGTAGTTTGGTCCTTGTTTCCACTAAGGCAGGGACTGCTTTGGTCTTTGCTCGGAGCGAAGAGGGCAAACTGTCCTCCGAGGGTTAGCTCTGATCTCTCCAATGTGTCTCCCGAGACGTGGCGTGATATCAGCGTGTCCCTGCGAGAGAGGGACCGGCGTGATCGATGAGTCTGCAATGTGACCAGCGCGTCTCTTAACGTGTCTGCGACACAGTGCGTCTGCAGCCGGGCTTCGGTGTTCTTCAAGGTCCTTGGCGGGGAGGGGGACACATCCTCGGGTCCCAGGTGTGCTGCTGCAGCCTTGGGGACCCGTCCTGCAACCCAGCAATGTGAAAGAAGCCAGTTGATGCAGCAGACTGGGTGTTTGCGGGATAAGTTTTGTTTTCCCTGTGTGTAAATCCTCATAAATACTCAACAGACAAAGGATGGTTGTGGTCCTGCTTCCCTTAATGTGATTTTCAAAGGTACAAGGTCTCCACAGCATCAGTTTTGGTGTTGCTGAGCATCCCTTTGCCTGTGGTCCTCTGAGCAAGGTGAGTCTCTGGCTGTTGGACTCTGGAGGGGGCAAAACTCCCCCAAGTTCCTGAATTCTTTCTTGGTCAAAGAGCATCTTTGATAGGGAGCCTCTTGCCACAAAGAGTCTGAGAGTTTGGCAGCCTCTGGGGCTTCCCAGGGAATAAGCTGGTTCCCACTGGGAGATGGTGTCTGACCAAAAGCACTTAATTTCTCCGTTTTTTTTTCCCAGTCTGCCACTCGTGTTGGCTCATCGTGGGGCTCTTGGCTGCTGGTTTTGCCACGCTTGCCTCAGGAGTATGAGCCCTGCGGAGCGTTTTGTGCAGCATCAGTGCTGCGTGGTCCTGAGTAACACCACAGCTCTGCAAAGCAGCAAACCTGACTAAAGAGAAGCCTTTCTGTGATTTTTATATATTTTTTTTAATTGGTTCCTAGCTGAAGCTGGATTAAGCAGAGGGATTCTCATGCCCACTTGGCTCCGAATGCATCCCTTGGAGCGGAACCTCATGATTTGGGGGGGCTTGCTGGTGGGTGAGTGATGAAAAACCAGTGCTTGCTGGAGACCACCTCTTGCTGCACATTTAAACTGTATTTCTTTACCTTAAATGGTTGGACTAGATCCTTGAGGGTCCCTTCCCTTGGCGTTCTGTGATTCCGTGCCATTCCTGTGCTGCAGCGAGGGGAGAGAGAGGCAAACGGCGTTCGCACCGGCGCCGTGTTTAGCTGTAATCTAACATGACTTTCCCCTCTGTTGGCGAAGGGGCGCACATGATGTTAACATTCATTATCATGTCATATTCGATTGACTGCCAGAAAGCATTACGCTTCCTCCCGTTACGCGCCGGGCGCTGACAAACCCCGCCGAGGTCCAAGCGTTGCGGGAAGGGGGAAAGGGCATGGAGACAGATGTAATGAACGATGCTCCTTGGGGAGGGGAGGTGTTACTACTCAGCTGGTCCACAACTATGCAGGGTGGCTGCTTGGCTAAAATTAATATATAATAAAAACTATAAGCAGGGAGGTAAAGCTCTGGGTGTGTGCGTGCAGGATGGGTGGGGCGTGGTGGGAGGGTGATGCGGCAGCTGGATTTTCAGGTCATCAGGGATGTCGGCTGGGAAATGCTGCTCAGAGTTTTAGAGGAGACGCTGTGTTTTAGAGAAAACTCTGCTCAGAACTTTGCCACTGTGTTAGGGCTTTTGTGGCTGGAGAGCGACGTGGACACCTGCAAAAGAGGAGAAACACAGTTTGCTCCTACTGAAATAGACGCTACGTGATGAAACCCATTTTTTTTTCCTTTTTTTCCCCCTGGTTAAAATGAGGTGGAGCACATGCCTGGAGTTTGCTGCACAGCCACGTGTTCTATGTGGTTATACCCATATATGCATGCAAG
>NW_009699805.1:30480-31657 GCF_000703405.1 Apaloderma vittatum
TGAATTCTGCTTCCTTCGCCCTGTGGCACCCACCAGCCAGGGTTTGGTCTCCAGATGGTCCGTGCAGTAGATGTTCAGAAAGCCAACATCTCTTCTGGTGTCCCCACCAGAGCAGCCCCATGAAATAATACAATTTTGCCCCGTTTTCTCCCCAGCTGAGGTTTCTGCGATGCCAACTTTGCCCAAACTTGCTATCGACTCGGTGATGAAGCTGTAGAGCCGGTGCTGCCATATTTGTAGTGTCTGTCATTTTTCTCCCAATATCTTAAAAGGATTTTTAACTGTTGGCTATATCCTGCATATTTGCTCCTAATAATCAATATTGATTTTCTCGTAATAGCGTCCATCTAGATGCCCTGCCTGATTTGTTGTAAGATTAGAATCTCGATGAGCTTATGCAAGCACAACGCGTTTTCCCCATGAATCTGCACGTGTGCATATGCATAAATACCTTGTTAGGATAATTATCTGGCTTCTGCTGGAGAAAAAAAATAAAATAAAAATCGAGTCATACTCTGCAGCTGCAAAAAAAATAAATAAAGCTGGTTTTGGCCAGCTTGAATATGTTATTAATATGGGGAAAGAGATACCGTGGTCCTGGGATGCTGGTCAGGGCACAAGTCCTGGCTGCTGTCCTAAATATGTGGTTAATATTTTTGCATGGCACTACCTGCCTAAGCAATAAATGGTATTCTTGCTTTGGGTGATTTTTCTTGCAGTAATCATCAAGCTTATTAGTATTGTTGGTGAGAGTGTGGTAGGATTTGACTGGAGAAAATATCTCGTTTCCTAAGCAGGAAAATATTTTCCTATAAGCAGAGAGTACATTAAAACAAGAAGTGATTGAATGTGACTAAAAATGTGCCTAAGAAAATATAGAGTTTTAGCCAAACTGGTGGGAGAAAAAAGTCAATTTTCCCATGTTTGACAGAGGACTGCCAGATAAGATGCTTCAAATCGGCTTATTGAATTATAAAACACCGACATTTTGAAGCAGAGCGCTTTGCTTTGAAGTGAAATGCTGAGATTTTTCATTCTGACATTTCCCAATTGATATTTTTTGGTAACTTTCTGCACACCTGGTAAAAGCGAGATTGGGGGGGGATGGGGGTGGAAGGTGCAAGGCATTAAAGTAACTGAATTGCTGAATGGGTAAAAAGTGCCATTCTCCAGATAA
>NW_009699806.1:0-1677 GCF_000703405.1 Apaloderma vittatum
AAACCAGCCCTGGACTGAAGGAGAGACTCGATGTCAGGGTGACAATGGAGCTTCAACCAATTTTTCTGAGATCTTCCCTCCTTCCTCCCCCATGAACAGCACTAACTTTTTGTAAGATTTTCAGCACGTCTGCAGGGTAGAACCATTGGCTCGAACTAGTTACAAGGGATGAGACAGGACTCTGCAAAGGCCACAAACCCATTTGGAAGGACTTTCCCCCATAATCTGGCTGTAGACAGATTATTCAGAATGTTTTCTGTAACTGAAGAACGAGTAGCATTAACCCCACCAATCCATCCTAAATATCGTTTGGGGCTGCGAGTGCATGTTGCCAGCTCCTGGACATTGTTCCCAGGGACGTGCTGGAGGAGCAGGGGACTAGGCAGAGCCAGTGGGGTTCTCCCCAGGGCCTGCGGTGCCAGACAGGCTCGAGTCCTTCTGGGATTAGCCCTATCCGTGGGACTGAGCAGAGGGGAGGATCCATGGCCAGCGCACCTTGAGTGCCCTTCCTCTAATTTCTGCACCCATCCCTCTCCTGAGACAAACCAGGCATAGTTGAGGACTGGGGGAAAATTATCAACTGTTATTGGCCTCAGAAAGCATCAGTGGCCTAGTGGAGGCTGGTAACACGTCGTCCTCAGGGCAGCTGAATGCCTGGGGCACTGCCCCATCTCTCACATGCCTCCCCGTGCCGCTCCCTCATGACGCTGTGCAGACCTCAGGGACAGCTGCCATGTCAGGGGACGTGCCTGGTGCTGGCTCAGGGAACTACTGCTCTCACTGCCCTGTGATGCAGGTACAGCGGAATACCCCGCACAGAGTCCAGAGAGCCTCCTGAACAGGGAGGGCCGGTGTCAAGCTGGTGTGTGTGGGAGAGCGGCGATGCGTGCAGGGGAAGGAAAGCTGCAGGTGAGGGTCTGGGTGGGCAACGGGCAAGGTCCTGCCTGTCCCCTGCCACCCAGGGCTTCCCCCAGGTCACAGCCAGCCCCCCTGTGTGAACTCGGGGACATACCTTGGCCATCCTCGAGCACGGCCCTGCAGCCGGAACAGGGCTCTGTGTCGCCTCTGTGCTCAGAGGCCGCTTGCACAGGACCAGAAAAAGTGTCCCCCTCTGCTTTGGCAAGGTGGGCTGTGCCAGCATCTGCAGTAGGCTGCCAAGGCGGTGAAGAAGCCCCTTCATCCTGTGGAGCTGCTGGGGGGACAAGGGCTGTGCCTCTCCTGGACAGTCTCAGGGCTTGGGAGGAGCCGTGCTGTCTCCATCCTCACCTGCTGCTGGGCTGAAAGGGCTGGTGCTGGCCTCCCTATGAGGCTTTCCAGCCAAGGCAGGCTCAGCATCCTGAGGTGCTGCAGGGGTTGCTGCCGCATCCGTGCTCTGTGTCTCCTCCCGCTCACCTGCTCTTCCACCAGCTGCTGGCCAGGTCCCTGGCTCACAACCAAAGCCTTGGCCACAACGTTCCTCATCACGTGCTGCTCTGAGGCCACCAGTGCTGGGGGGCAGGCTATGGGCCTGGATGGGGCAAGGGCCTGGCTCTCTGCCTCTGCGGGCTGCTCACCACAGCCCGGAGAAGCTGGCGCCTTCAGCTTCTCTTGTGCTGTGGAAGTGAGAGGCTCTTCCTCAGCAGCCCCAGCCAGGGCAGAAGCTGCCAGCTTGGCATCGGGGGGACCTGCCAGGGCAGG
>NW_009699807.1:0-1336 GCF_000703405.1 Apaloderma vittatum
TGGCTCGTTTTCGGAGTCCTTTATCCGGCGAAGGAAGCCCGCTGGAAAACCCCATATCCAACCTGCCGAAGCTGGAGGTCTGTCTCTTTGGAACGGGAATCGCGCTGGACGTATGGTGCCGATCGCTGCGAAAAGAAGGAAAGGATAAATCACGGCTGTCAGAGCGACACAGATGTTGAACCGAAGGCCGAAGCAATTATTTTATCACCGTTTAGCCAACTACTCGTCTCCTAAAGTGCTAAAACCCCGAACGTGTTTAACGCCGTCGGAACTCCGGAAGACACCCCAGAGGACGGATTTAACGAAAAGCCGCAAGAGCGCGGCAGGAACGTTTAGAGAGCTCCACGGTTTGAAGAGTCAATCACCCAAGAAACCGCCACGCTACGTTAATTCGTACTGTTAACGCCGTTTTATAGGACCAAGCTGCACTTTATGAATTATTACTGTTGACCACGTATTTATGAATTTACGGGGCCATCATAAACTCTTCCAAAGTGAGCAATAATGGATGAATCATCTACAAGTGACTCGCCCGACACCTGCAAAAAGGAGAAAAAAAACCCAACCCACCACCACACTAATTTTCGATTATTTTTGCCAGATCTTCTGCTTTTCTGTGCCAATCATTCCGGAACTTTTTTTTTTTTTTAAACGAACGTCAACCTCTGTTTCTTGAGGAACAAGAACTAATCAAGCTTAACTCGCAAGTTTGGTTTTAGTCTTTAATGCAGTTCTGCTTACGCTGTCTCAGGTTCTAGAACTTGGAATATCCACACCTGGGGTGTGTTACGCGAATTTTCCTTTACTGGCTTAATACTCATCCAAACACAATCACATATGCAAATAGCATGTCGTACTTTTACCCTAAGCAACTGGTTCATTTTCCTTCCAAATTTAAAATAAAAGCACAAAATACAGCTATTATGGATCTGCTGAATATATAACTCCAAGAGTCAACTGCTGTCTCCATCACCTCCATTTAAAAGAAACTCCTACTCAAAGCCTGATACATTCTGGGATCTGTTTTGCAGGGGGAAAATCTTGGAATTGCAGTTATGAGGAGTCCCAAGAGTGGATCCTTTTCCCAGTTTTAGGGGGTTTTTTGTTCCCCTTTGTAAACAGGACAAAGCCAGATGCAAAAAGCCCCTCCGCGAAAAATAAGCTCGGGAGGGCAGCGTGGAGTAACTACTCTTTAATTTCCTCTCCCACCCTACCAGGTTGGTTTTGGTCTATTCTATTAGGGACAGAACCAGGGGAATGGTTGCAAGTTGCAACAGGGCAAGTTTAGGCTGGACATGAGGAAGAAATTCTTCACGGAAAGCGGGGTCAGACCCTG
>NW_009699807.1:1367-11457 GCF_000703405.1 Apaloderma vittatum
GACTGCCTGGGGAGGGGGTTGAGTCGCCATCCCTGGATGTGTTCAAGTGTCACTTAGATGTGGTGTTGGGTGATGTGGTTTAGGGGTGACCTTGTAGTGTAGGGTCAATGGTTGGACTCGATTATCCCAAGGGGCTTTTCCAACTTGAATTGTTCTGTGATTCTACCTCCTTCCCCTTGATACACACACAGGGCTTCCATCCCTTCCATAAACCCCTTAAATTACCTTAAAGGACAATGCTGCTTTTCCGAATTTGCAGCAAGTCGAGTGGCAAGCACCACACGCACAGCCAGCAGCAAAGGCATCAACTTTCTCCTGAGCTTTCAGCTCCTGTTTCGGACCTTTATACCTCAAATGCCGCAGTTTTTTGCCTTTTTTTTTTTTTTTTTTAGCTCCGTTTGCAAAGGTTCAGAGTGTTCTCAACAGAGGTGACAAAACCCAATGCAGTGCGTGCCACGGATGCTAATAAGCTCTGTGTACACGGCCTCAAGTCCCTCGCTGATCAGAGCTTAAAATACTTCAGCCAAGCCCCACACCATTTATTTTTAAGATGATGTAACACAACAAACACAAGAATCTGAGGCAGAACACTCGTGAACTTTACTCAGGCAACGTGCACCGCGTGGGGACGGTGTGTTTTCCCTTTCTCTCAGCTTAGTGCTTTTGGCTCGATTCAGAAAATAGATGAATGCTTGGTATTACTTGGTTAGATTCTGTCTGTCGTAAGTCTTAGCTAAGAAACCTTTTCATATTTCCTTTAGGAATCTTCCTTAAGAGCGAGCACAGGAAATAAGGGCGTAGCTTTAACAGCAGAATAAGGTACTTTGCTCTGTATCAAGGTATTAGAAACTTTACAATTCAATGAGAAGTTTCAGGAATTTATCCGAATTCCAAGATGCGGGTATATCCACAATTATTCAAGACACTTCTCTGGGTCCAAGGGCACATCATCTTACATTTCTGTGAAGTAACTGCTCATGGACAAGCCATAACCAATTGCCACAGATCGCTGCTCAAATTAGAAAGGTGTTTTGCAGGGCAAGATATCTAAGGTTTTGCTGCCTTTCCCATTCCAGAGCTGAATTGCTTCTCCCTTTCACTCGGACACGTAGCCCAGAGGGCTGCACATCTTACCAAAAAGACGGGCCAAGATGCACGTCCCAGTTTGAGGCACTGAAACGACAAGCAGCAGCTGTGGGTTGTGGAACTGGGAAGGAAAAGTCTCCCTTCTCCTTTTTACCTCACAAAACCTGAGCCCAAAGCACAGGCTGGGCTCAGTCTTGTTGCTAAGGGGAGCACAAGCCTGCCAAAGGTTCTGAGGAGAACAAAGCGGAGCCTCCAGGCAGGAGAGCCTGGAGCACTTCGTGGCTCTCGACGTAGGAGGCTCAAAAGAGAGAGAGGCAGAAAGGAGAGATGGGTTCTGAGCTCAGACTAGTATTTTAGGCTGGGGAAAAAACCCACAACCCCCAACGCCTGTTGCTGATGTTTGCTTCGTTCGTACCTTTTCGCCAATTCAAGATCCAAAGGGCAACACGTTTGCTTTTTGCAGCTCCAGAACGAGCTGTGCAAATATCAAGTATCTGTGCAAAACGTGTTCCTAAGCCTGGACCTACGAGCCACTGGAATAATCTCCCCAGGGAAGCAGCAGAGTCTCCAACGTTGGACACTTTTAAGATTCAGCTTGACAGGGTGCTGGGCCACCTTTTTCCAAGAAAGGTTGGACCAGATGATCCTTAAGGTCCCTTCCAACGTGGTAATCCATGGTGGAAAACAGCGAGTGCGTATGCAATGCAAAAAGAAGGTGGGTGCATGAGAACATCACTCTCACACAAGCTCCTTTTCACACCCAAGGGCCACTAATTGCCATCCCTTTCCAAAAGAACCAATCCCAGTATTACAACTGTAACAATAATAATTAAAAAATAGTAATAAATCAAAACCATTCTGCTCGGTTTCTATCAAGATGTCAGGGATGAGTCAAACGGGAATGTATTCCTGATAAACAGGAAGGATGGCAAGAAACAACCCCACACATGTGAAATAAAATAAAGCAAGATTAGGGATAATACGAGATGCACGGGCAGAAAAAGGGTAACTTCTTTTTCCTCCAATGGCAGATGCGTGGATGTTTCACGTCAGCGGTTCTGCAGACAGTTTGGGTCTGGATTTACCAAGGGAATTCAGCAGCGACAGCTGGGACAGTGTAACCACGGAAGTTACGGTACAAGACACTTGGATACTCTGGAAAGTAAAGGAAGAGTTTGACGTCAAAGCATCAGATGTGCAAAACCCCCCCAAAAGTCAACAAAACAGTTGACTTTATACAACCGTTCACAGGCTGAACCAGGCATAGTCAGAGACTGACATAACCCAGGGAGAATTTCAAGCTGTCCCCTGTGGATTTAAGCACAGGTCCCAAGGCAATCTACTCTTTACGTGATATTTTAAAGATAAAAATGTAGGCAGTTGGAAGAGGGTCCAGACAAGTTACAAACCCAGTGCCCTAAACACCGCACAGAGCCGTGTCTGGGACCTCCCGTGGAATGTATGGCCTTGACGCAAGATCTCAGACGAGTAGGAGCCATCTTGGATGAGAAAGACGTGCAGGGAAAGAAGAGCAGAAAGCAATCTGAGGTTTAATTGGCAGCGCCACGGACAGTGCGATGGAGCACATCCTCAGCAAGTTTGTCAACATGACCAAACTCTTTGGAGTGGTTGACACGCCAGAGGGACCGCGACAGGCTGGAGAGGTGGCCCAGCCCAACCTCAGGAGGTTCAACACGGCCAAGGGGGAGGTCCTGCCCCTGGGTCGAGGCAATCCCAAGCACAGACACAGCCTGGGCAGAGATCAGACTGAGAGCAGCCCTGGGGAGAAGGACTCTGGCGTGTTAGTTGACGAGAGGCTCAATACGAGCCGGCAGGGAGCACCTGCAGCCCAATACCTGAAAGGGGCTGCAGGAAAGCTGGAGAAGGGCTTGTTACAAGGGCCTGGAGTGACAGGACAAGGGGCAATGGCCTGACACTGCAAGAGGGAGGATTTAGAGTAGAGCGAAGGAAGAAATTCTTCCCCATGAGAGTGGTGAGGCACTGGCACAGGTTGCCCAAGGAGGGTGTGGATGCCCCATCCCTGGGAGTGTTCCAGGCCAGGTTGGACGGGGCTTGGAGCAACCTGGGCTGGTGGGAGAGAGGTGTCCCTGCCCAGGGCAGGGGGCTGGAACGAGATGATCTTCAAGGTCCCTTCCAACCTTCACCACTCTGTGATTCTTTGATTAGTTGTCGCTCCCAAGTGATGCAAAACGTAAGTAATTCTCAGAGAGCTCAAAACTGAAGGCGAAACCTCTTCTATGAAACCTTTTCTGCACTAGAATGAGTGATGCCTGCTGCTCTCACTTGTCGTGCTGGGCTGTGCTTCAAACTTGTTGAATTTTTTTTCTCTTAGGTCACTCTTTAAAGGGCAAAGACTTAAGTACGGAGTAAGGCTGCCTAACTGGCAAACCTCAGTCTACCTTCAGCAAGCGCCGATGAGCCCAATTTCGGCAAAAAGGCGACTTTTCTGTGCGGCAGAAGAAGCAGCAGCAGAAAGCTAAGCACCCGAATAAACCCACATGAAAAATATGGCGTGTAATTAGCTCGAGAGAAGCAGCTTTACAAACTGTTCCGGTGGGCAAGTAAATTTAAGTTCCTCCTGAAAAGAAACATGCCTAAATTCCTTTGTAAATCTGGGCTTTGCAGGCAAACGGGTGAGAAATTAATTAGTTGGCAGGACCAGGAGTGGTTTTTCTTTAAGAGCTTGTTATGACAAGGCTATTCAAGCTAACACTTCGTGTGTGCCTGAACAATGCCTCTTCAGTCCAGCAGCCAAACAAAAAAAAGAAAAAAATAATAAAATCTTCCCTTCCTTAGTTGAACTGGCAGAATCATGTGTACTAAGTGATCTAACAGCCTGGATGTAGCAGCAATAATCTCTCTCATCTTCAAAATAACTTTCCAGCGAGTACATATAAGGGCTGCCCCGTAGGGCAGCAAAGGAGGAACCATCTTCATTTATCATGCAGGAGTTCAGACTAATGAATTAAACCAAAAAGCACTTTCAGCCAGGTTCCTTCAACGACGTGCAGTGAAATGGACCTTACTTAAGACTGAAAAAAACCCAAGTTTTAAGCTGTCGGAGACATACGCGGGCGGATTTCTGAACCCGTTCACTGCTGCCAATAAATATGAATAGGATGGGTTTAGTTTCAGCCAGGAATAAACAGAGGGCTAAGAGCCCGAATCTGAGAAAGCAGGCATGAAGTCAACAGAACAGCTTAAGCGCTTATCAGATATTTTCTAAGGCACCTAGATAAAAGCAAAGATGCGTGAAGAACTCTGGAGGTCAGCCATCCAAGAGTTCATTGCCTACGCTCCTTCCACAGCCGCTGGAGAAAGAAAATGAGCGCTGGAGACAATCCTAGAACGTTTTCAGCTGGAAGAGACCTTCAAGATCCTCAAGTCCAACCTTTGTCCCAGCCCTACGAACACCACGAAACCACATCTCACAGTGCAACATCTCCCTGTCTCTTAAACACCTCCAGGGATGGCGACTTAACCCCCTCCCTGGGCAGACTCTTCCAATTCCTGGCAAAAAGGTGGGACACAATAACACCCTGCTGAGCTCCGTTTCTGATCACCCTCTCCAGATGCCTCTTCTAGATCGCAGGGCAACCCACGCTGCCAACCTGGGCTGAGCGACGAGCGTCTGGAAGGCAAATACGAGAAGATGAATAGCTCCTGGCGAGACTTTAGAAGAGTGGCCATAGTCCTCCAGGCAAGTAAAATAAAAATAAATTGGCTCTGTGGTTAAGGAGTTAAGTCAAGGCATCTCCTTCAGTCCTATCACCTGGCTCCAGATAGGAATAAGAAGTCAAATGGAGGTTTTTGGTTCACAAGTAATGTCACCAGTGAAAAGAGTTCGGCTTGTGGGAGCGTAGCCCTTCACCCTGAGGTGCAACCTTGACCCGAATTCCTGGGGTTGAGCTGGTTCAGCTTCCAGCCACAATTACTCGGTCAATCTTCTGAGACAGCAAACAGATGTGGACACTTGTCCGAAAAAAAAAAGGCCGGCGACTCGTGCAGTATAAAAACCCGATTTGATGAACTGTCACCAGGCCTTAATGACTTTTCGTCATCAGGTTGGATCAGAGCAGGACTGGTTACGTATAGGAGTATGTAGAATTGGATTTTCTAAATTAAAAAGATAAAGAGAAAGCTCAGATTTATTGGTGATTCTAGATAAGAGAATTACATCATCACCCATCTCAACTTTCCAATCGCATCGAAATCTCGAAAGCCAAACCTTACTAGTCTAACTTCAGATCTGGAGTTTTACTGGCAGCAAAATAACAAAGTAGCCATTTTCTCCCCCAAAAATATTAGTTTTCACTAGTTAATAATTAATCCATTTGGGTATTCTTACAGCCCCACGGCACAAGTCAGACTCCGTGCAGCAAACAGGCAAGATAAAGCGATTGAAGTAGGGCACAACCATTTCTAAAGTTATTTTCTAAGCGAACAGATGCTGGCTGGAATCTGTTTGCAGCTTCGACAAAAAGTTGCTTCGGTCAGATTCACTAGCGATTATTTAATCTGTCTGCAAGGGGCTCAGAGAAACTGTAAAGCAGTACGAGAGACGGAATACAACTCACAGGCTCAAATATGTATCTTTTCCTCCCCACAAAATGCTTCCTCTGAGGAACATTACTGGATCACAGCTGGTCAAAATACTAAATCTCGATTGTCTGGCCAAAAGCCAAAATCCACAGCTACAGCTCTTTGGTATGAGAATTTTTTATTTTTTTTTTTTAAAGAAAAAAAAGAACTTAAACACCATTTGATCTTTCTTGTTGCAAACTATGACCTCATGGCAGCAAGAACGCAAAACGAAGGTGTTTAAGTTGGTTTACGGCCATCTGAAATGTTGGAGGCTCCAAGTGCAGCTCTGAGCCAATATCATGTCAACCGCGCTAAAAAGCAATAATAGTTTCTCACCTTCTTCGAGATTACCGGTTCAATAACGCGCAGCAGCCACGGGGCTGCAAAGGGAGGCTGCCAGTACCAAGTTAGGGGTGAAATCAAGTCTTTTTGGCACCTAAGAAACCCTGACCCGTGCTGAAAATAAATAAATAAAAAAATAAAACTTCACACATGAAGCTACCAGAGGTTTCTTGACTCAAATATTGAGTTTTAGGCTCTAGAATCCAGGAGAACGTGAATCGAGACATAACTTCAAAATGCAAATTTCAGCCTTGGCACCCAAGTTTTTGAGACAAATTTTTAAATGCAGCCTTGAAAGGACATCTCCCCGTCGACGGATGAGACCTTCTAAAGGAGTATCTCATATTTGCCAGCGTTAGATAAGCCTTTTGTCTAATCTATTCGCTAGGAAAAAAAAAAAATTCTCCTCAGCAGAGTGTTCAAGTTCACGGTGTGCTCTTTGCTTGCTTTTAATAACCCCAAATACCACCCCTCAAAAGTTAGAGTAAATAAAATTAAGCTGAAAAATAGAGAAAAATGAGCCTCGATTTAATGCAATCATGACCTAAAGGGCTTGGTTTGTGAAAGATAAATCTGAACACGCAAAAAAAGGAATAAAAGTGTTCAAAGTGTACAGGTATAAGTAGAGATTTCGTCTCAAAAGCTGGAATAAACTGCAGACTCAAAAGAAAAAGAATTGAAAATCCGCGTAGGGCTTTTTGCACCAGCAAAAGCTGATCTTAAAAACGAGCTGCTTTTCTGGAAGCCAGGACAAAAAATACCCTAAAAAAAGAGAGAATTATTCCCAAAAGGAAACAGGAACGATTCGGGGGACCACAAGCGCGACGGCGTAAATCAGCAACAACTTGGGCTCATCATGTTTCACCTTAAGAGCCAACATTCAGATTTGATAGTAGAATAATAAGATTTTGCAGCTCTGTAGCCTCCGTAAGAGCGTGTGTGGCAACAGGTCTGTCTCGATTTTGCCCACGTCCAAAAGAAAAGTAAACGCAGCAGAAGAGAGGTGCCAGGAGAGATGCGAAGAGGGAAGCGGAGCTTGTACGCCGGCGAGCTCGCCCCAATAAATCCCACGCGCTGGGATGTTGGAAACACGGATTCGTCACTGAAAGCATCACGCCTGAGAAAGCAAACCGACACGAATCTCCCCGGGGGCAGAGATTTTCAAAAGAGAAGTTTGCTCTGAGAGAAGTAGGAAACGGGCAGGCTCTTCGGCAAAAGCTGTCGGGTTTTTATCCAAAGGAGCGAAGAAGCTAATTTGTGTGCAAATCTAAATTGATGCTCATCGGAAGAAGAGGCTAAACCTGAAATAACGACGGATTTCAGTCGCCCTGAATATCATAGAATGGCCTAGGCTGGAAGGGACCTTAGAGATCAGTTTAATCCAGGCTCCCTGTCGCCGGGGATGCCCCCTCTCAAGTAGATCAAGCAACACATGGGGACCGAACGGGAATCGAACCTGCGACCTTGGCATTGTCAGCGCCATGCTCAACTGACTGAGCTAACCAGCCTCCGGGGCACTCGGTTCCAGCCTGCAGAGAAATGCAGAATATCTCTAAGCAAAAAGATGATGATGGGCTACGAGTGAAAATCAGCCCCGTTCAAAGAGAAACCACAGTGTTAAGTCTTGGTTTTTACCAATCTGACGGCGATTTGACAGAACTTCGATCCAGCAAAGCCCAGCTCGTGGTGCTAAGAAAGGAAACAGGAGACCGGCAACAACAAAACCAAACAAACTGGGGAATCCGTAGGTAAGAAAAACCTGGGGTCACCTCCTATGTTCTCACTTTCATCCCACAAAAGAAGGATAACCCGGCAATATTTATGGCAGAGGGTAAATGGGACGCCTCTCGAAAACCAAAAAATTCCTTCAAATCTTCCATTTTAACAGCTTTTATGCTTCTTTAAACGTATGTAATCCTTTAAATCCTTTAAATGTATGTAATCAGGTGTTATCCACGAGACAGCTGCTACGTACGTGCTCAGCTGCAACGCTCGATTATGAAAGTCTAGCCGGTTTCCCCCTTGAGCTAGATTCCCTGTAAAGCCTCATTTCCGTGTATATTATTAGGAAGCACTAAGACGTGTTGTTTAGAATCATTAGTCCTTCAAAAAAAAAAAAAAAAGAGAAGGTAAAAACGAACAACTATTAGTCCAAGTTTCGGAGGTGAGAAGGAAATGAGGCACGGAGGGGCAAGGAGGGAACGCGATACTCCCAGAGAACTACGTATAATAGTCCTACATGTTTTGAAATATTATCCAGCCACAAAATGTGTTTTGTCTTGCTAATGACTGCGTATCACCTACAGGGAAAAAAAAAAACCTGGATATATGATGGCAAAACCCCTAAAGGCAGAACTACAGCTTTCGTATCAGTTCCTCCAAGCCAATCCTGTTTATTTTTATTTTTTTTGAGGTTGGCCAAGTTGCATTTCCATCAGGTGAGACTTTCTCCAGCACGGCTCAAAGCCTTTTTCCTCCTCCTGCATTTGCTTTCCTTTGCCAAGACTCTCCTCCCAAAATAAGCCCGGGTCCAAATCACTTAGGCTTCCCACGGATCAGCGTTTCTGTGCAAGGAGTGAAAGATAAAAGGCAAAGAGTGACACGGTAATACGGGTTGGTAAGAGATGTGCCGTAGGGTTTTCACCGTCGTGTTACCCACTCAAGTCGATTTTTTTTTTTTGTCCCAAAGGTCTGACCTGCTGAGCTGTGCTACCCTGAGGAACTGACCCTGCTTTTACAATTTTCAGATGGAGCAACACCAAAACGCTTGGGTCGGTTTTTGCAGAAAAGGGCGTGTCTTTGGGACTGATGTATTGCTCTTCCCGTGCTAATGCTGTTGGAACAGTTAAAAAAAACCTTTACAGTTGCAGAAATGGGGACATAAGGGAATGGAGACACCAGTAGTTTGCCCGCTGCTTTTCAACCCCAAACTCTTTATCACGTAACGCTTTTCCTGCATTTATTTTTCCTGCATTTCTTTCAGAGATTTTCCACTGCTACGAAAACCCCCGTTGTGCTGCGAAGCCTCTAACGCCCGTCATGCGTTGCACTAATAAAGGTTTTGTAACTTCTGCAATGGGATGTCGTAGGAAGAGCGCTAGAAAACCGGTTTAAGAAGGGCCAGTGTTGCAGCATTTCATGTCATTTCTCACCGGATTTAAAATCTAGTTCACGTCTGGTTTGGAGTCTTCTCTAAAAACCATACGCTAGCCCCAAAATGGGAAGATTTGGCTATTAGTGCTTTGTAGTTCGTTACCTTTTCAGGAACAATCAGCTTGTAGGAAGACTGGAAACATTCCTTGACCTCGGTTTAGCGTAGTACGTGCAGAAGAAATTATTTCTCAGACCAAGTGACACAGAGAGGGAGCCCATATCCATCAGCTGAGCATCTGGCAGCAAAACCCTGTGGAGTTACCTTGGACTGGACGGTATTTCCAATAATTTGGAGTATCCAGGGCACTTGCATGGGGCCAGGTATGACACAGGGGCCACACAAGACCTGTGCAACTTCGGAGCAGTGAATAATCAACCTAGGGAGCCCTACAACGGCACAACGCTACGTTTGGGTGGGATTCAGGCACCCAAAGAACGGAGATAACGGGACAAAATGAGCCGGTTAGCTCAGTGGTTTGTTTAGGCCGGTTAGCTCAGTGGTTTGAGCACGGTGATGGCAACAAGGATCAACACCGAGTTCGCGTGTTCGATTCCCGCTCGGTCCCCATGTGTTGCCAGGTCTAGTCGAGAGGTGGCGTCCCTGCCCAAAACAGGGAGGTTGGACTAGATGGTCTCTAAGGTCCCTTCCAGCCTGGGCCATTCTATGATTCAATGATTGCTCAAAGGTAAGAGGCTGCACGAACGCACCCAGCTGAAAGATCGTGTATATTAAAAATGAGAAGGCAAAACATCTAACACCTGCAGAAATACGTTTGCTAGTGAATTGTGCCTTGCATGTTTACAGTGGGTTTGAAGAGAACTGGTCAAGCCTTATACGCAAAAAAAAGAAGTGCTGCAAGATAAACCTACATGAACGTTAGTCTTGTCACACAGAAGCCAGTCT
>NW_009699808.1:0-228 GCF_000703405.1 Apaloderma vittatum
CTGGGCTGGGAGACCCCCCTCACCGTGAGAGCTAGGAAGGGGGAAAGGGAGGACTCAGCCCAGCGGTTGCTGCTTGATAGCAAAACGAGGGGCAACTTCTTGTTCGTGGTGGTGGCGGCATCTTGCTCATGTCCCTATGTTGCCTCCCCTGTCCTCGCCTGCCGTCTCCTCCTTCCCTCGCCTGCCTCCCTGACACATCTTTTCCAAAGACGACCTACATTTTTCTCG
>NW_009699808.1:483-700 GCF_000703405.1 Apaloderma vittatum
AAGCTGTGGGGTCTGTCCCCTCTAACATGCCTCTCCCTGCAGGATGAGATCGAGGAGCTGCGCGCCGAGATGCTGGAGATGAGGGATGTCTACATGGAGGAAGATGTCTACCAGCTGCCCTCTAACATGCCTCTCCCTGCAGGATGAGATCGAGGAGCTGCGCGCCGAGATGCTGGAGATGAGGGATGTCTACATGGAGGAAGATGTCTACCAGCTG
>NW_009699808.1:810-1232 GCF_000703405.1 Apaloderma vittatum
AGACGGGCCAGGTGGATGGCGAGCTCATCCACAGCCTCGAGCAGGACGTCAAGGTGAGGACGGGAGGGTCACCTCCCCGTCTGGACAATCCTCAGGTGCCCTATGTGCCCCGTGGCCAAGCTCCTTATCCTGCCACCGATGGGGAAGGGATGGGGTCACCGCTGCGGGATGGAGCGGAATGAGTGTGCAGGGAGGAACCGTGAGGACCAGGACCCAACAGCTGCTCCTCTCGGCTGTCGGAGAAGCCCTGCACAGCCCTGGGCACTGTGTGAGGCAGGCTGGGGCAGGGACAAGGGGATTTCTGCAGGGTGACATTGCCTCACTCTCGCCAGCCGCCAGCCCTTGAGGAGCTAATGGTGCCAGTGAGTGTTTGCTGAGGGCTCTCGCCGACGCAGCCACTGCCGGTAACGAGGTGCGGGGGC
>NW_009699808.1:1263-2467 GCF_000703405.1 Apaloderma vittatum
AGTGGGGGACGGGCAACAGATCAAAGAGAAACTTAGTTTTTTGAGCAAAAAACACCTGGCGCTGGAGCTGGGATGTGCCACAAGTGAAGGGCTGTGAACCCACCTTGCCCTTTTTGTCATTGCTGGGAGCCAGGCCCCTTACCCAGACAGCCCAGCAGCCCTGCTGCCAAAAACACTTCTCCCTTTCTGGGAAAGCAAGAGCAGCCCATCCTTGAGGGGAACAGGAGCCTGACCCCGTGACATGAGCTCCCACATTCCTGCAGCAGGGCTTGCTGCTGCCTCCACACTGGTACCCTGGGCCAGACCAGGGGGATTTGGGGAAATTTTTCCCTTCCCGCAGATGCAGGAGTAAACGCTTTGTGCTGTTAAACTCCCGTTGTGCTCCCTTGCGGGCATCTGGAAAAGGAGGGCTCTGGGGCTGTGTCTAAGCACCCTGCACCCTGGGGGGCAGCTGCTGTTTTACCTGTAATGCAGTGCAGCAGCTCGCCTTCCTCCCGGCTGGCACAGCTGCTGCAAGAGGCTGCCTGCTCTGTTATTGCCCCCCCAGCTCTCTCAGCCCCTCGGGGGGCTTTTCCAGCCTGATGGTGGGGGAAAACAGTATGAAAAGTTGATGAGCATCCCACAGCATCTTGTTAGGGCCTGGGAAAGCAGGATTTGGCCAGGGAATGGGGACACAGGGCAGACTTGCAGCTGGTGAAGGGGGAGCAGCAGTCGCGGCGCATGATTGAGGGGACACACCAAGGGGCCAAGGTGTCACCCAGTACGGTGTCTGTCCCAAAGGGTCTCAGTAACAGCCTGATGATCTCTTCATGAGGATTGTAGGTGCCCTGGGCACTGTGGTGCCAGCCCCGTGCGTGTTGTGCCCAGCCTGATGACAGACCCGTTGTGTCCCCAGGTCGCTAAGGATGTCTCTGTGCGGCTCCACAATGAGCTAGAGGTGGTGGAGAAGAAGAGGATCAGGCTGGAGGAGGAGAACGAGGACCTGCGTCAGCGGCTCATCGAGACAGAGCTGGCCAAGCAGGTGGTGCAGAACGAGATGGACAAGCTCCGAGAGGTGAGGGGACACGGGAGAGGGGTCTGGGAGGCATCCCCAAGGCTTTGCCTGTGGCAGGTGTCCTGGCTCTGCACCGCGGGATCCCCCATCCCTGCTCACATCGCTGAAACCCAAAACGTGCTGCAGATGCTTGTGAAACCTGAGCAGCGA
>NW_009699808.1:2563-3152 GCF_000703405.1 Apaloderma vittatum
ATGTGTCCTTGGCCACTTGCTCACCCCAGCCACCTGGCCCCAACTCCCACCAGCCAAGGCTCTGCACAATGTGTAGAGTCCGCCGTGTCCCTGGCACGGTGCCTGGCGCTGGCCGTATCCTGAACCGCGTGATGCTCGTTCAGAGCTGTGGGGCTGCCTGGCAGCGATGTCCTCACAGCGTCCCAGTGATGTCTCGACGGTGCTGGGTGCATGCATGGTCCCGTCTGTGTCCTGGGAAGCCGCGTGTCGACGCACAAACTCGTGCACACGGGTCCAGGGTGACCCATGCCACGCTGGCTTTGAGACAGCTCATGGGCAGGAGCGGTGTCATCCTTGGTGACAGGAAAGGCATCCTGGTGACAGCCTGGGCTTGTGAGCCATCGCAGTGCTTATGACCCACTTCCCTCCTGCCCGTGATGCCGTCAGTCCCCCAGGAGCCTCAGGAAACATTGCTGGCTGAGCCGTCAGGGCAGCTACCCTGAGGCAGCTTCCCAAGGCAGTGCTCAGGCCCTGCTCCCACCGAGGACGCTGTGCAAAGTGGGGTTCTCCCTGTCCCCATCCGTGTTACCCCACGCGGCAGGAAAGGGAG
>NW_009699808.1:3308-3895 GCF_000703405.1 Apaloderma vittatum
AGGCAGGAAGTGGCTTGCCCTGCAGCCTCCGAGCGAGGGCTGAATAACAAACAGCTGCAGCAGGAGCGAGGCTGAAGGAGCTTGAAAAACAGGCAGAGAAAATGGTTGCGTGGTCAGTGAGCAGGGAAGGCTGAGCACCGGTCGCCACCTTGCCCTGGCAAAAAAGTGTGGGGCAGGATTCGGCCCCGCTCTGCAGCCGCTTAAGCCCAAAGGGGATGCTGCCGGCTGGCGTGGGACCTGGCAGCTCCCCTGAGCCCCAGCGATGGCGTGTCCCCAGGCCAGCAAGGGCATTGGGGTTACTCGCTGATTGCAGAGCGCTAATTGTGCAAAGGAGTGAGTTAACAGCCCTGCTCCTCCTCCTCCTCCCTACTGCTGCAGGGCGCTGAGCATGGCAGAGCTTGTTAGCAGCCAAGCCAAGGAGCGGAGGCTGCGCAGGGCTGGGCTCACCCCTCAGGGCTGATTATTTCTCCCTTCTAAGAGGTTTTTTCTCATAATTGGATAATTGTCGGGTTAGGTGGATCATCCCCAAAGGCACGTGTGTTTCCCCCTCTGGCTTTACCCCTTGGCAGCATCTCCTGGGGCACAGG
>NW_009699808.1:3919-4124 GCF_000703405.1 Apaloderma vittatum
CCACCCCACCCCGGCCACATGGAGCTCAGCTGCCATGGGACACTCAGGCACTGTCACCCCAAGGGTTGCGCCCAAGTTGGAGCGACGACAGCTGCCCTCTGGCCCCGGGTGCTGTGCTTGGGGCTGCTCAAGGCTGGGTGATGCCCTTTGCCAACCCTGATCCCCAACGTGGTGGGGGCAAGGGATGCCGACGTGGCACGGCCGG
>NW_009699808.1:4217-7556 GCF_000703405.1 Apaloderma vittatum
TTTCACAGCTGCTTTCTTTGGCTGCTGGGCCTCAGCACCAGCTTGGAAATAGGTCGAGGGTGGCCGCGTGGATTGGCCAGCACTTGTGGGGGGCTACGTGGATGTTCTTCAGGGTTTGTCTCCAGTGCCCCTCCTCAGATAACAGTCTCCCTTATTGCTCTGTCTGGTCTCACCGCCTCCCAGTTGTCCTCACTAGCTTGGAAATCGTCGCTCGTGTCCCCAGAGCTCTTGAGGGCAGAGTCAGCATGGTCCTGCCGAGGAGCCCTCCCCAGTGCTGAGTGACTAGGACACTTTCCTTCCTTGGGGAAGAGGCGATGGAGAATGTCATCAGCTGCTGCTCCCACACTGGGATGCCCAGTCCTTTGCCCTGGGGGTTGATTCCCTGCTCCATTTAGCCCTGATGGGACAGTGACTCAGCCTCTCCACGGCTCATTTCCTGCTCACTCCTGCTCTCTCACTGCTCGCTTGCCTGCAGGGGGAATTTCTGGGCAAACCTCATGATATGATGCTTGCCAGCCCAGCCCCCCCCAAAGCAAAAGGCCTCGGCCCACTGGGGCTCTGGTGTTTTCCTGGGGTTCACAAGTGGCAGGAGGAGTCAGCGTCCATCCACGCTGGGTCTGTCTGTCCGTGCCAGGGTTCTCTGCCATTGCTGCGAAGAACAGCTCTCTCTTTTCTCCACAGAATTCCCTGAAGAAGCGGGGGTCTCGCTCCATTGGGAAGACTGAGAAGAAGCCGTCGGTGCAGGTATTGGTGCTGGTCCTTCCGGAACGTGCCACGGTGGCCCCCAGCACCCCAGGCTGTGGTGCCAGCTGGAGACCACGCCTAGTGCAGGAGTAAATCCTGGGCATGGCAGTGCCATCCCTTCCAAGGGCTTTCCTGCCTTTCAGAGACCCTGCATAAGGGAGGGATTGATGTGCTGGGCCATCTTCTTTGTCCTGAACTGCTCCCTTGTCTCCTTTATCAATGGACTGTCAGTGGTCGGCTGGTAGCTTTAACCCTTTCCACGTGTCAGGAACTGCAGGACGGAGCTGAAGGACCTCGGCTTGTACGTTGCAAAGCTGCTTCTGCCCTTGAGTTGCAGCTCTTGCAGCCTGGATCCTTTCTGCCTGTGCCAACAGCCATGGACCTGCGGGGTTTGGGGGAACTGGGGGTCCCCATGGGGCTGTCCCTGCCCCGTACCAGGCTGCTGGGGCAGCACAGGCGAGGGGGGATTTGCTGGCAGCAGCAGGATTTCAGCTGTCACTTGCTGTTGGGCTGAGCTGCTGTGACTCTCTAATGCTGTTACCGGGGCTTGGAGGGGCAGAGCTGCTGGAGCAGGAATAGAAATGCTGGGCAAGGAAAAAAAATCCTCTTTCAAAAGACCTGAAAGGTTTATTTTTGGGGAATAGATCTGCTTCCCCAAAGCTGGGGAAGGGAGGGGCACATCCATATAAAGGCACTCCTGCCATGCCCTGCCGAGAGCATCTCACAGCGGGGACCCCAAGCACCAGAGGGTTTCTGAGTGACCTGTGTCATTGCTGGCACAGTGTGGGACAGGGATCCCCAGGCCCTTAAAGACTTTCTGCTTCAGTCTTTTATTTATCACCACCCTTTAACTCCATCTTTGTGAGCCCTGTCTGGCCAACTGATGGTCCCAGAGTCCTGCCCTCCCCATTTTGCCAGACACCAGCGTGTGGCTTTGCGCCTACACCCGGCTGTCCCCTGAGCCGAGGGGGCTCTCTGGGAGCCCTTTCATCACCCCCCTTCCTGAGGGCAAGAAACAAACCCCAGCCCTGGGCCATCATAAACCCCTTCCCCTCTGCTTCCCACACCCCCACAGAGACCTCTCAGCATGGGGACAGGGGTCTCCAGGAAGGAGCTGGGGCAAGAAAAGCAAACCCTGAGAGTCCCTGGGTGCAGACACCCCTGGACATGCCCCTCCCTCCCTCCTTCCCCGTGATGCTCGTGACTCATCTATGGCTTCCTGGGCCCCTTTCCTGCCCAGCAGCGCTGGGTGAGCATTGGCATTCACCAAAAAATAGACCTAGGGAGCTCAGACTCAATGCTGAGGCCTGTCCCGGACCGCAGGAGTGCTCAAGGTGGTCTTGGGGATGTGTGGGACCTTCCAGCAATGCCAAAGGGCAGAGGGACAGGGCAGGCTGCTGCTTCTTTTTTTTTTTTTTTCTCCCTTGGAAAAACAGGAACTGAGGTCATGTCTGCCCCAGCACTCCCCTAATCTCTGTAGCTAATTACGGGGAGGGGGGGCACAGCTTTAATGCGCCTTAGCGAGAGCGTGTCTACAGCGTGGAAGAGTGTGGTCACGGCAGTCTGTTTCGGGGAATAAAACAGCACCTCGACCTCAGGGGACATCCCCCTATTTCCCCCGTCCTCAATTTGAGCAGCTCAAAAAGTTTGCAGAGTAAATAGTCACTGCGGGGAGTGGAGGGAGTGAGTGTGACCGTGTCTTGAGGGGAGCTAAGGGGTCAAGAACACCCAAAGAGGGGGACAACTTGATTCTGCTGACCAAGGGAAAAGAGAATGGGATGAGTTCAGCTGGGCAGAGGGCAGCCAGGGCTAGTAGCCACCCAAAGGGCTCAGCCACCTCCAGCACCCACCTGGGCTCCAGTGGGTGCCAGGGGTTGAGGGTCCGAACCCCGCAGATGTCTTGAGGGGAGCTAAGGGGTCAAGAACACCCAAAGAGGGGGACAACTTGATTCTGCTGACCAAGGGAAAAGAGAATGGGATGAGTTCAGCTGGGCAGAGGGCAGCCAGGGCTAGTAGCCACCCAAAGGGCTCAGCCACCTCCAGCACCCACCTGGGCTCCAGTGGGTGCCAGGGGTTGAGGGTCCGAACCCCGCAGGTCCCCTCCTGGCAGTCACCATGCCAGAGCTCGGAGCACTCGAGTGACCCCACGGCACGGGAAACCGTGAGCTGGACGTCAGGAAATCCTGGTCCTACATCCAAAAAGCTTTCCAAAAGCAGAGAAATGGTCTGCCTGGGCAAATAGCCGAGATCCTAGCTGCTAGTGGAGAAATGGTTCGAAGAAGCAAAGGGGCTTGGGAAGGGAAAAGGGAGCTGATGCGGGGGAATTGCCTGGGTTTTCTGTCCCCTGGCAAGTGGCAGCAAGGATGAGGGCTGGGACTTCTGGAGTGTTCCAGCCAAAACCGCTCCTTCTCTGCACTGTGATGGAGCGTTTGGGGCTGAACTGGAGGAGCAGAGCCCTGGCAGAGGAGCAGCAGGATCTGGTTTTCAGCACTTGCCAGCTTTCAGGAGGAAACCTTGTTGGTGGCTTCTCTTTCGGTTGTTGAAGTCGGACAGCTTTCCCTCCCCGATCCTCACCGCAGTGGATCGGGCTGTGGG
>NW_009699808.1:7589-8591 GCF_000703405.1 Apaloderma vittatum
GGGGCTGGATCCGTGGGTCTCCTCACCCAGGAATCCTGTCCTGTGTCCAGGCTCTCCCCAAAAGCCTCCAGGATGGATCTCCAAGTTTCTTCCCCTCCATGAACAGGGACTACAGCTTCCCTGTGGTCCCAGGGGTGGGAGGGCGGCACGTCCCCATGGCCACCATGGCCCCTGGGGATGCTTTTCTAATGCCCGTGCCCTCTCGGTCCCCAGGAGGACAGTGCGGACTTGAAGTGCCAGCTGCATTTTGCCAAGGAGGAGTCGGCCCTGATGTGCAAGAAGCTGACCAAGCTGGCCAAGGAGAACGACGGCATGAAGGAAGAGCTGCTGAAGTACAGGTCCCTGTATGGGGACCTCGACAGCTCCCTCTCCGTGGAGGAGCTGGCTGACTCTCCCCATTCCCGGGAGGCCGAGTTGAAGGTCCACCTCAAGCTGGTGGAGGAGGAAGCCAACATCCTCAGCAGGAGGATAGTGGAGCTGGAGGTGGAAAACCGCGGGCTGCGGGCAGAGATGGACGACATGAAGGGCCAGGGGGACAGAGAGCTGCCGGGGCAGGAGGCACGGTTCCTGGCAGGTGTCTCAGGCTGCGGGGACACGGGGGACACGGTGGCGGAGCTGCGCAGGCATCTGCAGTTCGTGGAGGAGGAGGCTGAGCTGCTGAGGCGCTCGCTGCTGGAGCTGGAGGACCAGAATAAGCTCCTCCTGAACGAGCTGACCAAGTACAAGTCGGACCATGAGCTGGACGTGACGCTGTCGGAGGACAGCTGCTCGGTGGTCAGCGAGCCCTCGCAGGAGGAGCTGGCCACGGCCAAAGTGCAGATCAGCGAGCTGAGTGGCAAGGTGAAGAAGCTGCAGTATGAGAACCGTGTGCTGCTCTCCAACCTCCAGCGCTGCGACCTGGCCTCCTGCCAGACCACCCGGCCCATGCTGGAGACGGACGCCGAGGCTGGCGACTCGGCGCAGTGCGTCCCCACCGTCGGCTGGAGGGATGGGATGGGCGGT
>NW_009699808.1:8608-8977 GCF_000703405.1 Apaloderma vittatum
GGGGATGGAAGGGGGGGTGGCGAAGCCGATGGGCAGGACAGGGTGCCCAGTGGTGGGAAAGTGCCCGACGGTCCAGCCAAGCTGCTCAAGCCCAAGGATCTGGAGACCTTGGTGGGCATTCGCGACCAGGCGGCGCTTGTTAGCAAAGCGATCGACATCTTGATTTCGGATGCCAACGGCTTCACCTCGGGACGGTCCAGCCAAGCTGCTCAAGCCCAAGGATCTGGAGACCTTGGTGGGCATTCGCGACCAGGCGGCGCTTGTTAGCAAAGCGATCGACATCTTGATTTCGGATGCCAACGGCTTCACCTCGGGGCTGAAGGCGTGCCTGGACAACGAGTGCGCGGGGTTGCTGCTGGGCGGGGCCGT
>NW_009699808.1:9141-9901 GCF_000703405.1 Apaloderma vittatum
GCTGCAGAAGGAGCATGCCTCTGACTTCCAGGTATGTGCTTCTTCCCATGTCCCTTGCAGCAGCCGCCGCTTTATTTGCCGCCGCGTTTCCTCCCGCTTTAATGGAATAAACCCCCTGTCCACAACGTAACCTCGCTCCTGCCTCTCCAGAGCAAAACCCAGACTAACACCTTGCTGCATGCCAGTGGCACTGGGGACAAGGTAGGACTCTGCTCCAACAGAGTGTGCCCAGGGCAGGAGGCGGTGGCGTCCTGCAGCTTCCCAGCACGGCCGGCCGTGCCAAGGCTGCCCTGCCCACGGCCTGGGGGGGCTCTCGGGTGGGATCCCACCGGAGCAGGGGCTGACGTTTCATCTGCTCTCCCCTGGTGCAGCCCAACATCTTGGAAGCTCTTTGCTTAGTGGGGAGGAACTGGCTGGGAGGAGAGCAGCCTGTAGCCCAAATTGTGGGGACCCCAGCTGCGAGAAGCCTCGGCTCCTAGTGGTACCCAGGCTGGGTAATTTGGAGAGCAAAAAGCTCCAGGGCAAATGTGCATCTCGTGGAGAGCACCTCTGGAGCAGCAGAGGCTCATGCCCTGGCATTCCCCTCCCCTCCAGGGGGCCCGGCTCATGCTGGGGGTCAGGGATGTCAGTGGTAGGGGTCAGGGCCACAGGCACGAGCCCCTTTCTGGAGCACACTCGCTTGTTCAGAGTCCTATTTTTCTGCATGTGGGCCCACTAGCCCCAGGTCCCAGTCTCCCTCAGTCAATGCATGGCACCGTCA
>NW_009699808.1:9937-10235 GCF_000703405.1 Apaloderma vittatum
CCCCCAAACAATCCAGGCCACGTGTCTCCTCATCCTGTGTTTCCTTTTGGTTTCCGCATTGTCTCCCGCCATGGTGATGAAGCTCCTTCTCCTCCTCATCCTTTTTGTTGTCTTGTAGTTCTTTACTGTTTCGGAGACCCATTGTTTTGTTTTCTGGCTTTTTTTTCTTCCCGCTCTTTTGGTTTGTTCTCATTAACTTGCCCACGCATGCAGCAGCCTGATTTTAGGGACGCCGACCCTTACCGCATCCCCCACGCCAAGGACACGGACCCCGCGCATCCCCGGAGCTACAAAACCT
>NW_009699808.1:10280-10592 GCF_000703405.1 Apaloderma vittatum
TGTCCCCTTGGTCAGTGGGGTTGGGGACAGGGCAGCGGGGATGGGGCTGTCCCTCTTGAGAGCCAGGGACAAGGGCAGCTGCAAAGCCCCATTGAGGAGGGACACGGGGAGATGTGACCGGGCACAGCCCAGTGTCCCCATCCCCTCTCCGGGCCGTTGCAGATGAAGGAGCTGCAGCTGGTGCTGTCAGAGGCCAACGAGAGCTTGCGGGGACTGCAGGAGCAGCTCTCACAGGAGAGGCAGCTGAGGAAGGACGAGGTGGACAACTTCTCTCAGAAGATCTGCCAGGTGAGTATGCAGCAGCCTCGATCC
>NW_009699808.1:10635-11478 GCF_000703405.1 Apaloderma vittatum
CCCGTTTGGGCACCTGGGTGTCACCCAGGACCGCACACAGCATGTCCCGTCTTCAAAGGGCACACGAGCTGAGCACAGGGACGTGCAGAATCATGCAGGGCTTCCACCCATGGCAATGCCTCGATGGCTCCGCTGTCCCCAGCACGTTGCCAGGGCGTTGCAGCTCCCCAGGAGCGTTAAACATGCAGCTCAGCCCAGACCTTAGGGAAGAGGCACCACATCGCTGCTGCCAGCCCCTGCCTCAGGGCTCACACTTCTCTTCACAGCTGAAGGAGGGCTGCGGCGGGAGTTTGAGCTGCAGAGCCTGAACCTGCAGAGACGGCTGGAGCAGAAGTTTTGGAGCCAGGAGAAGAACCTGCTGGTGCAGGAGTCGCAGCAGTTCAGGCAGAGCTTCCTCCTGCTCTTCATGAAGCTCAAGTGGTTCCTCAAGCGCTGGCGGCAGGGCAAGATGGTGCACAGTGAGGGCGAAGACTTCTTGGAGGTAATGTGGGCTGAGGGGCTCCAACCTCTACAGCCATGGAGTGGGGACCGTGCTGTTGGGCATCCTCAGGGCTATCCCTCGTGTCTACGTGTCCCACCCAGGGTGCCCCCGGCCCTGGGCTGTGGGTCCCTCATCACCCCAGCCATGGCGTCTCCTACAGGTGAACAGTATGAAGGAGCTGTACCTACTGCTGGAGGAGGAGGAGCTCGCCCCGCAGCAGCAAGCAGACAACAAGACCTGCACCGGGGACGCCTGGACCCCCAGCACGGTGAGTGGGGTCCCCAAAAGCCCTGAGGGTGGGCAGGATCAGCCCTCGCTGCAGCTGCCTGGCAAGGGGTGGTGGCTCCTCCTGGCCGGCCTGG
>NW_009699808.1:11547-11825 GCF_000703405.1 Apaloderma vittatum
CTGTGAGATGTGGAGAGGGCAGTCCCACCCTGTCGGTTACCCTGCCAGAGGTGACCCCCTCTGCTCACCCCTAATCCCCTGGCAGCCCAACGAGTGCATCAAGACGTTGGCGGACATGAAGGTGACCCTGAAGGAGCTGTGCACGGAGCTGCGGGAGGAGCGGCGCGGCGCCGGCGAGCTGCAGCAGCAGTTCACCAAGGCCAAGGCTGCCTGGGAGATGGAGCGTGCCGAGCTCAAGTGCCACATCGCCCAGGTGGGAGCCCCACGGGCGGGCTGGT
>NW_009699808.1:11861-12204 GCF_000703405.1 Apaloderma vittatum
GGGGGGGCTGCCTGCGCCGTGTGCCAAGCGCTGGCTGTCGGGCAGGGTGGCACTGTGGGAATCTCAATTAGCAGCCGCTCCGGCAGGCGAGTTTCTATAGCAACGGAGCTGGCAGGGAAATCTGACTGTGGAGCAGCAAATCTGACTGTGGAGCAGCGGAGGATGCTCTTTATTCCTCTGCTGGGTTTGGCTAGGGCGGGCAGGATGGTGCTGGAAGGGCTCAGCATCCCTCCCCCGGACGGGCATCTGAGCAATCAGAGCCCTCTCCTGCCCCAGGACACAGCACGGGTGGGGGCTCTGCACCCCCCATCCTACTGCTGCAGTGAGGACAGGAGGTGAGGGG
>NW_009699809.1:0-8150 GCF_000703405.1 Apaloderma vittatum
CCTCCAGCCTGTCTAAGTCCCTCTGAATGGCAACACATCCTGCTGGTGTGTCAACCACTCCTCCCAGTTTTGTGTTGTCAGCAAACTTGCTGACAGTGCTCTCCAATCCCACATCCAGGTCACTGATGAATATATTGAAAAGCACTGGCCCCAGCACTGACCCCTGAGGGACCCCACTAGACACAGGCCTCCAGCTAGACTTTGGCCCATTGACCACAACTCTTGAATAACTAGAACAACTAACCTTACAATATTATGACTGATTGGATCCAAGACAATATTGTACCGTGAAATGAAGACAAAACTGTATCCTGCACTGGGACAGTGGCCACAGCCACCTAGGCCTAGGAAAGAGCCACGCATGCTTAGGAATGAGTTGCACAGCACTTGACACCTTCAGTGCTATGGAATGGAGCAGCACCTCTTGCTGCGGAGGGATTTCCTATGGCTGAACAAAGTAAAGTCTACTGACCATCATCCGTGCATATCACCACATTCAGATCTGGGATCCTTGCAGGAGCAATAACAATTGGATGGAAGATGCCTCTAAATTTCATCTCAGGTCCTACCAAACAGGAATAGACATAGACAAAAGACATTTTGCATAATGACAGCTCCAACATAATGGAGCGCAAGCTTAAGGATGAAAATGCAAAGAGAATGATAAAGGTAGCTCCACCCTGACGCATACTGGAACTATAGCAACAGGAGCCATTCTGCTTGCATACATACCCACACCTGTGTTCCCAACCATGAGAGGTGCTTCAGGGTGGGCAGCTTTAAGATCCAGTAATTCATCTAAGCTTACAGGAGAAATCCATGTCATTCGCTTCCCATGAAAAATCAGAGTTCTTTTTGGTTGATTTTCAGCCATTCTCTGATGGGGAATATGGCAGATTTAAACATTTAGACACACGGACAGGAGCAAGGTCTAACAGACGCCAAACTGAGAGTCAAAAGAAGTTCTCAGACACTGGCAGTTCTACTTAATCCTTCGCATCTGGACAGAAATAGGACTGTTACGCTGGCTCATTGCATAGTGGTGAACTTCTAGACTGTGGGTCAAACATCTTCAATTAATTCCAATGGGCTATTAAACAAGACTGATAATGAGTAGCCCCCAAGCAAAAAAAGTAGGAATGGAGCCTGCAGTTGCTGAAATTATTAGAAAAGTGATAAAAAAATACATAGCGAGGTGTCTGCCCACTCAGCTTGCTTGGAGGTCACCTCTGGCAGCAGCATCCCTTTCCAGACTAAGCACGCATGTGGGCGTCTCTGGTTGTTCCAGCACTGTTCACTGATCATCTGGAAATAGCTTGTGAACTAGTGGTGGCACAAATACACACTCAAGAACCCCTGGCCCAGAGCTCTCAACCTCTCTGCGCAGCTAGCCAACCAGTTACAGAGAATCTGTTTTTGAATCTCTAGATTGTCAATAATGTAAAGCAAACAGCTTTTAGTTTTTCTAGGGCAAATACCACTGTCAATAATTAATAATGCCCAACACTTTCTATTCCAGCTGCTTAGGTTTGTCACACTTACTGGGGCTAAACGCTCCCCAGTCTGGGTAGCTGAGACTGGCATTTTGACACAAATGAGCAACAAAACTATTAAGTCACACATGGGGAAAATGCATTGTTTTTCCAATGTTAAGATGTGTTTGCTGTTCAGTCTCCTGAGAAGCATTTGTATCTTCAAGTGCTTCACTGAAAACCCAGTTTAGGTTACTTCTTCATCTTCTCACCTAATACCTAACTTGGCAACCTCAACTTCCCAGTGTGCAGGGGTTTTTTGTATTCAATAAGCTCACTGGAATAAAAAGGAATATAATTTTGGATTTATATTATAATGTTACAGCATTTTTTCTAATGAACTACTGTTAAGCAGGACTTCAGAATGAGTTCTATCTATGGAGTACTAAGGAAAAGACAGAGATAAAGAACAGTTTATAAGCAGCAAAAATTACCATTAGTTCTGGAGGAAATATAAGCTCTTGGGTGGGATCTAAGGGCTGGAATTCTTCACCTGAAAATAGTCTGGTGGAGACCTTAAAAAGGAAGGAAACAGCAAAGAGCAAGAAATTTCTTTCATCATTAATTCCATCCAAGAAAAAAAAAAAGCAAAACTAAAATCAAGCTGTGAGGGTCCCACTAAAGTAAGTAGAAAATTAGCAATTCTATTACCATTTGGATTTGATGCTGAATTACCATTGCATCATTTGAAGCTGCTGAGGTGAAGAAAGTGTTCATAACAGTTTCTTAAAATTCTCTGCTAACACAAATGCCAGTGCAGAGGCAAGTAACTGAAAGACTAAGTACAGGCTTCCTGTAGTCCTACTGCAAGTAGCTGATTTCATGCCATCCCACTACTCAGAAATCAAAGAAGTAGGTCAGGTATTACTGAGAACAAAGTCCGTTGATTGTATTGATAAGAGATTCCATATGAAATTACCATCACAACTGCTTTTTAGGAAGGTATATGTTCTTAAGATTCAAGTCAGCAGTCAGAGTCCTAAGATATCAGCAGTTACATTCAGATCATCACCAATCATTGATTTAAAACAATTTCAGATGTGCCCTGATTTCTTGCACAGTACGATGGTCACTGTATGTGTAGTAGAGCTGAGACTGCTGGTATTTCTGAACTTAAAGAACTGCTCAAATCTCAGCTCAGGATATCCAAACCACCTTATACCAACTATCTGCCACATTTTCGCCTCCTCATAGAAATATACACGAAGAATCCTTAGTTTTTAGAAATATCTCCAAATTTCTTGTAAGGAATAATAAAATGTCTTATTTTATAAATAATATTATGCAAGATGAATATGGTGGAGGATAAAAATGTCAGAGTATACTACATTTATATTAATTACAAGAAAAAAGCCATGTAATATTGTTTCTCTAAGTTTTATATCTCAATAGGACAGGTAAAATACTTAAAACCCTACCTTCTCTTCCTTGTCAAATAAGTCCTCTTTCTGATCCAAGCAACACTTTCCATTTGCTTTCCTTTGACAACAAACAGATTCCTGAAGTAGGAATATTACAGTAGTGAAATATTGTCCACAATGGCAACGAGTTAAAGCCTGCTTCAACTGATAAGAGCATCAATTTTATTTTGCTAAAGTTCTAGATGGAGTTTAATAATAAGCTAAATTGGAAGGATTATTTGTTAAAAAAGTGATATTCAAAAATAACTTAAAATTATTGGATTTCAAGGTCCTTAACACAAAATAATTCACACTGTGAAATGCAGTTGACCTTGTGAGAGCACACAGATGGTCTGCATTACTTCTTCTACCCACTGTTCACTCTCCCATTTCTTTTACTGTAGGTTTCCAGCGTGCTGCATTACATGATCAATTACTAAGAACATTGATCCAAATTCTGCTTTTACTTCTGTCAGTACCATAGTAAATACATGAAGTTACTTCTGATTACTCTTTATAATCCACGCTAGACACTCAAATTTCATTTGAGTTAATATTTGTAATGTGTTTGGCCACTATACACCTTACTTGGACCCACATCTCGTAACAAAGGCAAGAGATGATCTTAGTGAAAATCTTGATTGTTTGTATACATATAAGTACAAATGGGCACAAACTAGTGTTCCTGCCATCACTACTTCTTACCTTACAGAAGGTTTTACAGGCATCTAGGATTGGCCTGTATCCAGTACAGCGACAAGAGTTCCCTGAAAAAAAGAAATCAGTAAGAAAAAGCTTTGTGCTAAAGCATGTGGCTTTAAAATGTCACATCTTTATGGGCTTTGTGTGTTTGGAGCTTAACAAGTATTAGCTCTTTGAAGGAGAAAGAAGACCAGTGTCACAAGACATAGGACCCAGTAGCTCCTGAGGAAAAAGACTACTGTTCCAAAGGGAGTATGAAATACTTGAGAGCTGCACTAAAGGGAATGCTAACTACAGGTTAGTATGCAGGTAATTTGTACAATATTCTTCACCCACTCAAAATTATTTTCTTCTTCCCCCTGACCTATTTTGAATAGTGAAGAAGGTTAGTAGTACACCTCTACCTAAGTCTAGGACAAGTGGAAACTGACTCCAAGTTGTGCCAGGGGAGGTTTAGATTGGATATTAGAAAAAATTTCTTTACAGTAAGAGTGGTCAAGCTTTGGAGCAGGCTGCTCAGGGAAGTGGTGGAGTCACCATCCCTGGAGGTGTTCAAAAAACATGTAGACATGGCACTTTGGGCCATAGGAGACTTGGTTTGAGGGTTGGACTTGATCTTAGAGGTCTTTTCCAAACTCAATGATTCTACGATTCTAAGTTCACCTCCTAGTAATAGGAAACACCTTTGGCTCCACTGTGACTCTAGAGCACAAGAGATGACATCCACCTGCAATTAATGCTCACCCTTTCCCTCAGAGAAGATGGTCTGCATCTCTCTACCTTATCTGTCTTATTCCTATCACAAAGGGGCTCTCCAATGAGGCTTACGACATTCTCATCTCCAAATGTAAAGGGATCTCAGAGACATTCAGATGCAGCTACTTCTCCAATAGGACATTATTTTTGGACATCTGAAGCACTTCAAAAGACACAAAAGGGGATTTTTTGAACACTTGTCCCTGAAACAGTCCACAGCTCCATGCTTCACTTTCCGGGAGAAAAGAATAGCAGGGAATACATTGCCTGTATCCAGCACCAACTCTGCTGGGAAGCACAATTTGTACAGCGTACACACATACATGCACGTACATGTACCCACAGACATGCACTCACATACACAAAGATATCAAGAAAATGGTTCAACAACATACCTACAGATTACAAAGTGGCAATATTTACCAGCCAGAGATGCAAACATTTGCTCTGAAGTTGGTTCTGGGTAGTTTCTTAACAAAGTGTATATGGACATCACTATTCCAGGGGTGCAGAAACCACACTGGGAGCCATGGCACTTGGCAAGCCTTTCCTGAAATGAAACACCACAAACAGCACTACTTCCAGCATACATCACCATTCTAATGAGCTCTTTCAAACAGGAGATGCCATACTAAATGTTGTCTTCAAAATAAATTAGACTTTTTAAGTAAAAAAAAATTAAGCAATCTTGATTAAGAGTAATTATTTTGTGTGCGAGGCCCTGGTACATCTTATTTAGGAAGCTGATTAACGTTCAATGTACTTCCGTCTTGTTTGCCTTCATACTAAAACCTATTAATGCTGAAGGGGCACCGTCTAAGACACATCATTAGCCCAAAGAGAGCACAAACACAAGCCTGATCCACTTCAACAATTCTTACATACTGATTATTTCATCGGACTGCCAGTATTAAAGCAAGATCGGTCATGAGCCACATCTCATCAACCTTGACCAACCCACCATCATAAACCTGTGTTGTGTTCTACCATCATTTAGCAGGGATAATAATCACCATATGAAATCCCCACACTCTAAAAGCACTGCCACTTGAGCCAGCCCGTAAAAATTAAGAAATCGGTAATTCTCTTACACAGTGATATGTCCTCTCACCTGAACCGGATGAACCCTGTTTTTTGTACTTCCAATACCTTCCACTGTCGCCACCGCTGCGCCATACAAGGAGCAAATGGGAAGCAAACAAGCATTTGCCGAATAATGTCTTTGGAACATAACAAAGAATAATGAACATGAATACTAATTGTATTATAAAGATGCATATTATTTTGCAGTCAATCAAGACATAAGTTGTACTTACAAAGCAGTCATCACCATAATTTGGAATGAGAAGAGAATAAGCTTTATAGAAGACATCACTTACTAGCTGTGTCTCTTGTTCCCAGTATAAAACCCGTCTCTATGAGGCAGTTCTGGAGAATTTATATCTTCCTTAATACTTCAGGTCTATTCTAATTACTCCCTTGTCTCTCCTTACAACAAACAACCTGTCAAGTGTGTTTTGGAGGAGTAACATGGTGAAAGGAAGGTTGGTGTAGTCATTTGAAGGAAGTAAAGAATTACTGCTGATCCAAAGGGAATTCTGATGTAGAATAAATATTTCCTAAATAGGAACAACATACCAAAACGAAAATTCTTCAAAGTTTTTCATCATTGGCAATAAAATGTTTAGGTTTACTATAGTTTAGAAGTTTCAAGTGTCATTCCAAGTGTTTTAATTTCAGTACAAACAGTGACAAATGTATGCCTCCCAAAGAGAAAATTCCTTGCAGGACCTGTCAGCATATATGAGCAAATTAATCATTTGAGTATGGTATTTCAGCAAATTTACAATATAACTGAATGAACAGTATTGTTTACAGCATTTTCTTCTGGATTAAGGCGACCCTTTGGATTCCTTTACTACGAAGTACAGATTTTACAACTTTGTTTTTATAATTTCATATCTGGAAATGGTATCTACAGTGAGAAAATTCCCTGTGGCTTTCAAAATATTCTATTAAGGATACCGTATCTTCTTCAAAGCTGGCTCGTATGTTGATATCATCACTGTTCAGGCACCACAGCCACCTCCTCCACAGCCATACTTAGTTCCTGTAAGACGGACTGAAAATGCTGTTATTAGGGAAAAAATATAAATCAGATTTCATTCTGGTCTTTACTCTGCCAAAAAGATTGAGGTCACCTTTTTTCCTGAATTGCTAGGGAACATAAAATGGGTTTAGTATGATAGCATAAGTACCAGACTCCTTTCTCTGTTGAATTAAAATTTTCCATGAAAGTAAGATTGAAGCTAACAAACAGCATGATCAAAATCCGGCTACCAAGAAAACAGAAAACTTGATTCTGACCTCTGGAACAGGAGTAAGTTGGGACAGAAAGAGGAAGTAAAAATTAGTTTTCCAACAGAAAATATGAAAGGAAGAAATGTATAATGGGCAGAATAGCTACATATTTGAAGTTCCAGTGGAACACCAAAACCAGTATCCCATTTTTTCCCAGAATGCCACTTTATAGACAGGATATTAACCTCATACCCCATTTGAAAGATCATACTTATGAGAGAAGTGGTCATTTCTATGAATCTGGAACAGTGGCCAACCTGAAGCTTATGTAATATTCTACAGCCATCAAAGGAAGACGCCTTGCTCCCCATTTCCTCCTCCTCTTCTGTCCTCCCTCTTTGCAACATTACATGCTCCAAAACCCAGACTTCTTCCACCACGTCTTTTCCTCATCAGTTCGTTCCATGAGCTGACTAATGACACATTGATTAGCAACCAGGTCCCCAAATCCACTTGAAAACCTCTGTTTTTCCTTGGTTAGTTTTCTGCTGGCCTGATGAGGTTAATTAGTACACAGAGAGGTCTGAGGAACTCCAGTTGGCACAAGTGCTGAAAGGGAACTGTATACCAGGATCTGGGAAGGATGGAAGGGACACAGGCCTTGTTCTTTTCACAACACATTGTCAAAAGAAAAAACTGTTTGTCAATGTGAGAGTTAGCATTCTTCAGTAGCAGTAAAGCTTTGAGATGCATCTATTGTTTAAGGTCTTACTAAGCGCTACCACTTTTTCCACTGTAAATCACTATACTGAGCCCTTTTGCAGACACCCTAACCTGCCAGATAAAGCAAATACATTTTAAGATACAGTTTCTTCCCTTCTTGCACTTTACTTGTTAATTTGCAATGGGCTTTCCACTTATTAACAGTGGTCTAACGTGCCAATTCTGATGGCATTTAGCCTCAAAAAAACCCCCGAGAAGATGCTTAGGGAGGTATTATACTATACCTCGCAGTTATAAAACACATAACTGGAAAATGCTAAAGTTCCTCACACTCACTCGGGCAATCATTTCACAATGTAAAGGGTTTAGCGACATCAGTATGAGATATTCCTGTCCTAAGTTTTTGTTCCCTCACGTTCATTTTTGTCTCTTTACTAAAGTCAGCTGTCCCCCAGCTATGTTAACTCTATGCGGAGGCTTGCTGCAAAAAGGGGCAGTTCCTCTATCTGGCTGACAAAGTGGTCTCAGACATGGCTGGGCAGGTGCACCTGGAGTTCCCTGCAGACATTCAATGTCAGGCTGGACTGGGCTCTGAGCAATCTGATCCAGTTAAAGATGTCCCTGCTTACTGCATGGGGGTTGGACTAGATGACTTTAAAGGTCCCTTCCAGCCCAACAGATTCTATGATTCTAAGATCTCAGGCAATTGCACACCACCATATAGATCTAAGCAACA
>NW_009699809.1:8181-12054 GCF_000703405.1 Apaloderma vittatum
CAGGAATGCTACCAGTTGATATTTAAACTGTTTGATGAAACCAGTTGGCTCCTGAAAAAAAGTTAATCTTATCCTCATTTTATAAGCAAGGAACAATTATGCAGAAAGGTTAAATGACTTGTCAAGATGTCAGACCAGAATTACATTACCTCACTCACCAATACACTTTAACCAACGAAGAACAACTCCTGTCATAGGGCTGGTACTACTTGTTGGGTGTAGGTCTCTTTTCCCAAGTAACAAGAAGTAGGACAAGAGAAAATGGCCTCAAGTTGCAGAGGGGAGGTTTAGATTGGATATTAAGAAAGATTTATCTACCAAAGGGTTATAAAGCAGTGGAACAGGCTTCCCAGGTCGGTGGTGGAGTCACCACTCCTGGAGGTATATAAAAGACATGTAGATGTGGCACAGAGAGACATGGTTTATTGGTGGACTTGGCCGTGTTAGGTCAGTGGTTGGACTCAATGATCTTAAGGGCCTTTTCCAAACTTAAATGATCCTATGATTCTAGTTTTTGTAGTCTGATTGAATCTGAAATTGTTCAAAGTACTGAAGAATAATTTCATAATCATTGTAAATACAACAATGTATCATCTCCAGACTCCTCCTTCTGACTGATCAGTAATAAACATGTTTTGTTGGAAGTTTTCCTTCGAAACAAATACAAAAACTCTCTTCCATGTGAATTCCATAGTACACAGCACATTGTTTGTCCTGTGGGGTTAAGTTTCCTAAGATAGCCTAGGAAGCTGCAAAAAGGAGAGATTCTGTGCTTCCCCATCTTTGGTCTTGGCTATGAGTCCCTACACAGGCATTCAGAATATTATGTAACAGCTTCACCAACAGCAGGATTGAGTTTGTGGTGCAGCACATTTTGGACACATCCCAAGGAGAGCTGCTAGCAAACACAAGGTCAGGCCTCTGAAGTGGTAAAGAGAGGAAAAGATCAGAGCAAGCACTGCACACTATGTATCAACCCAGAAAGCCCGAGCTGTGGACTGAAAACAAGGCAGGAGGAAATAACTTTGTCTGCAAAGTCAACACTGGCAGGGTGAGGGATCTAGCTCTCCCCATCTTCTGTCTTGTTTAACTAATATGTTTTTTTTTTTTCTGTTTAAAAACGTGCTTGTTCATATTTAGTCCTCTTAAGCCTGTTTTTTAAGAAAACATAGATTACTTCAAAATATCAGCAGACTCAGGGTCTCAACACAAAATATTCCCTTTCTTGGCAGAAAGAGTTTTACAAAACTTGGAGACTCCTATTCCATCAAGCTTCATGTATACTGACCAAAAGAGTCTTAGATTTCTTTATAGGGGGGAAAGTGGAGGAACACAGATAACAGACAAACACACCATGCCTAATGGCTTAACTTTGTTCAGGCAACCAGGCTAAAAATACAGTAGCTCACTGAAGAGTATTTGGCTTAAGAAAGACACTTCATTTAATATGGCTCACAACTTCCTTAACCTGGTAAATCACCTTTTAATTACCTTTTATGAGAATTTTGCTCAAATAAGGCTTTCAACTGAGTGACTTAAGGCAACAGACAAGAAAAGGATACGTCTCTTTCGCAGATAAGACAAGAGCATTTGTTCAGGATCAGCATTTTTCTCTAGTAAGCTTAACTCGGAGTACAAGATGTAACTGGCTATTCTTTTTAGACTTGGCCACAAAAGAAACTGATAAGAATTTTGTGCTTCATTCCAGCACATTTTGTTACCTCTAGCTCAGATCTTTAGGTGACTTGCTCTGGGGCTGGCAATCAGATGATATTACCTTACTTCAACCTTCGCTCTGCGAGCAAAAGAGAATTTTCTGCTTTCGAAATCTGTACCACGAACGAAGCCAATAGGAATTTTGGAATTCATTCAAGCATAATTGGTGTGCTCTATCTCAGATCCTGAATTTTAGAAACCCTGAATATGACCCTCAGCTGAGCTTTCCTTCCTGCAAGCTTAACTCGGAGTTGAAGATAAAACTGACTATTCTTTTTAGTCTTGGCCACAAAAGAAACTAATAAGAACTTTGTGCTTCATTCCAGCACATTTTGTTACCTCTAGCTCAGATCTTTAGGTGACTTGCTCTGGGGTTGGCAATCAGAGGATATTGCCTTACTTCAACCTTCGCTCTGTGAGCAAAAGAGAGTATTGTGCTTTCGAAATCTGTACCACGAACAAAAGCAATAGGAATTTTGGGATTCACTCAAGCATATTTGGTGTGCACTATCTCAGATCCTGAACTTTAGGAACTGTGAAACGTTTGCACCTTTCAGGCTCTGCTCACAGGATGAGGCAGTTAGAATTTTGTGATTCAATCAAGGATATTTTGTGTGTTGTAGCACAGATTCTTGTTAGTCCTTCTGTGTCAGGGCAATCCACAAGACATGCACGGCAGCACCAGTTTACCTTCGTAGCAGATACTGTGTGCGAGAAAATACTAAACGTGCTATCTTTTCATGCTGGACACCTGAAGCAGATTGCTCGGCACAGGCTGGAATTTTGTTGCTTCAATCCAGGATATCTTACGTCAAATAGCTTAGATCCTTAAGCATGCTGCTTCTGAGGCACGGCAATCCGGTAAACTGGAGTAGCACAAGTCTTCCTTGCAGTCACCTGAAGATGGCAGCAAAGGCTAAGGAATTTTGAAATGCACTCAAGCATATTTCGTGACATCCAGCTCAGCTCCTGGATTTTAGGAACTCTGAATTTGGGTCTCAGCTGAGCTTTCCTTCATACAAGCTTCACTCGGAGAGCAAGACAGAACCTTCTACACTTTTTAATCTTGGCCACAAAAGAAGCTCTTTAGAATTTTTTTCTTCAATCAAGCTCGTTTTGTGCGCTCTAGCTGAGATCCATAGGGGAATTGCCCTGGGGCAGGCAATCAGATCATATTGCCTTAAGTGAATCATTGCTCTGTGAGCAAAAGAGAATTTTCTGCTTTCAAAATCTGTACCAAGAACAAAGCCAAGAGGAATTTTGGGTTTCACTCAAACATATTTGGTGTGCTCTATCTCAGATCCTGAATTTTAGAAACCCTGAATATGGCCCTCACCTGAGCTTTCCTTCCTGAAAGCTTAACTCGGAGTTGAAGATATAACTGGCTATTCATTTTAGTCTTGGCCAGAAAAGAAGCTCATATGAATTTTGGGATTCACTCAAGCATATTTGGTGTGCTCTATCTCAGATGCTGAATTTTAGGAATTCTGATTTTGGGCCTCAGTTGCACTTTCCTTGCTGCAAGCTTCAGTCAGAGAGCAAGACATAACCAACTACTCTTTTTAGTTATGGCCACAAAAGAAGCTCATAAGAATTTTGGATTCACTAAAGCATTATTTGTGTGCTCTATTTCAGATCCTGAATGTTAGAAACCCTGAATTTGGACCTCAGCTCAGCTTTTGTTCCTGAAAGCTTAAATCGGAGTTGAAAATATAACTGGCTATTCTTTTTAGTCCTGGCCACAAAAGAAGCTCATACGAATTTTGGGATTCACTCAAGTTTATTTGGTGTGCTCTATCTCAGATCCTGAATTTTAGACACTGTGAATGTGGCCTTCAGCAAAGCTTGCCATCCTACATGCTTAACTTGTAGAGCGAGATAAAGCAGGCAATTCTTTTTAGTCTTGGCCACAATTAAGCCCATAAGAATTTTGTGCTTCATTCAGCAAATTTGAGTGGTCACACTCAGATCCTGCATTTTAGACACTGTGAATGTGGCCTTCAGCAAAGCTTGCCTTCCTACATGCTTAACTCGTAGAGGGAGACAAAGCAGGCTATTCTTTTTAGTCTTGGACACAAAAGAAGCCCGTAAGAATTTTGCGCTTCATTCAGCCAATTTGAGTGCTGACACTCAGATCCTGCATTTTAGACACTGTGA
>NW_009699810.1:0-302 GCF_000703405.1 Apaloderma vittatum
AGAAGTCCAAGGTGGCAATTCTGTTGACTCCTTTCTTCACCAAAAACGGAGAACTCTAACATTACATGATCACTTTGTCCAAGACAGCCTCCAACAATTACGTCCTCCACAAGACCTTCTCTATTGACAAGCAGCAAGTCCAGGAGTGCACTTCCCCTCGTTGGCTCCCTCACCGTTTGTGTCAGGAAGTTATCTCCCACACACTTCAGGAACCTCCAGGACTGGTCTCTCTCTGCTGTATTGTATTTCCAACAGATGTCTGGAAAGTTAAAATCCCCCATGAGAACAAGGGGCAGAGGCTG
>NW_009699810.1:613-1173 GCF_000703405.1 Apaloderma vittatum
CTCCTGTTTGTTGCCGATGCTGCGTGCACTAGTGTAGATGCACCTCAGCCGGGTCACCTTTTGGATGGGAGAAGCCCTAACCCCTTCCTGATGATACTCAGATGTTTCCATAGTAACCATCCTCTCAATAACCCTTGTGTTCTGCCTGCAACTTGGTATTACATTTTGATCCCTTGCTAATTTACAAGATTGTATGATCCTGTTACTACTACATTCCTCACCCACAAGCACTGGCATGTTACGTTCTTGCTCCTTTTCATTGGTCCTGGTTTTGCCCCCACCCTCTTCCATACCTAGTTCAAAGCTCTCTCTATGAGCCCTGCCAACTCCCTTCCCAAAACCCTTTTCCCTCTGTGGGATAAGCTATTTCCACTCATTTCTAACAGACCTGGCCTCTTGTACATCCAGCTGCTGTCAAAAAACCCAACCCCCTGCCGGCCACACCAGCCTCAGAGCCAGGTATTAATCACCTGGTACCGCCTGCCTAATCACTCATCTTTCCCCTCAACTGGAGGGATAGAGGAGAACACGACCTGTGCTCCTGAACCCTTAATCATGCA
>NW_009699810.1:1568-1793 GCF_000703405.1 Apaloderma vittatum
GGGAAGCGCCAGGCAGCTGCGCTTGCCACACCGAGCAGGGACCTTGTGCCATTGCCCCCTGTCCTCTAATTCCTCATGCTCCCTGATCCCCTTTAACCTCTCCACTTCCTCTTTCAGCTCTGCCACAACCACATTATGGAAGCTGTCAGTTTCCTTCTCACTTTCCCTATTTTTTCTTAACCTACTCACCTCCTCCCTGAGCTCCAACACTTCCTCCTGGAGCTG
>NW_009699810.1:1886-2152 GCF_000703405.1 Apaloderma vittatum
GACCTGCCTCACAAGCGGTGACCTGAACACCAACATCCCTTTGAGCCTGTGATAAGAGCACAATTCTCCTCCTCCGAGACGCTACTATGACTCATCGATAAGATGAAGCACTTCAAATCTCGTCTAATGAGCTGTAAACGGCAGCAGTACCCCCCTCGTTTGGCAGGAACAACAGGTTAGATTACTTCTTGCCGGTTGGCAACGACTAGCCCTTGCCCTCCCGGAAGTTATTTATAGACCAGGGAACGGCTGGTGTGCTGGCTCCG
>NW_009699811.1:0-7811 GCF_000703405.1 Apaloderma vittatum
CAGTACAAGGATGGCAAGACTTTGGAATAAACAGCCCAGAGGCACTGTGGCTGCCCCCCTCCCTGGAGGTGTTCAAGGCCAAGCTGGACGGAGCCTTGAGTAGCCTGATCTAGTTGAGAAGCGTCCCTGCCCATGACAGGGAGGTTGGACTAGATGATCTCTAAGGTCCCTTCCAGCCTAGGCCATTCTATGATTCTAGGATACTATGATACTATGTAAGTCTGTGTTTTGCCTGTGTCTTAAATACTGTGCCCTGATATCAGCTAGAAAACAGTCAAAGAAAGAGAACAAAACATGACTGAAGGGAGTAGTATGTTCAAGGCTTATAAAGTAACACACAGGTAGGAAAAGGAAGAAACCCAAACTTTTTCACCTAGCAGTGAGACTGTTCAATTTGGCGACCTTCATTTTCTTTCAGGAAGCCAGTAGACAAAGTCAGTAACAATGGGCTCTTGATGACCAAGATAGTCCAGCTGCAGAACTCCGTGGTTCTCCAGGATTACTGGGAGTGCTATTAGATTATTCAGGCTAACAGACAATTGCATAAATGCCACTGCAAAGAAAAAACAGCAACAGCAGAGACCAACCTATTTTCCTTCTGATTAATTTTAAAGCACCATGTCTAAAGAGAAAATCTTTTATTTCAATAACTACAGATTTATTTATTTTTTATTTTGTCAAGTACTAGCACATCTGGAAAAATCTTTACTGCTATTAATGTTATTAACGATCACATTTGTGTATTTCAGCTAGAATTCTGATTTCACTCCAGAGGGTCTAGATTACAAAGTTGCCCTTGGACACAACCAAGCAGGAAGAGCTGAAAGCACATACAAGTTATGGCACAAGCGAGAAAGCATGCCGATACTGAACCAAAGCCAACCTCATTTTGTCCAGCTACCTACTACCACCCCTCCAGTACAGAGGCATCCTGAAAGAGAGGAGTATCAGACTAAGAAACAGAGATGCCAGAAGAGACCCTGTTATCTTAACTTGAACAGGTCAGAAATGGTCTTCTCAGGCATTTAAGTTAAGAAGGGAAAACATCATGCAAGAAACCATGACTGTCATGTAAAATCCAAACAATGAAGAATTTCCTTTAATAAGTTTTCCCCATGTATAGTTATGCTTTTTGTTCAAGGCTTAATCTTACTTCAAGGTCAAATTTGTGCAACTTTCACAAATCTGTTTGTGTGATGGATCCCCTCTCCCTCTCTTTGTAGTGCTAGCATTACCACATATCTCAGTGTTCAGAACTGTCTAGACTTAAGACTTCTCATTACGAGTGCCCCTATCAAATGCCCCTTTTGAAATACACCTTTAAATAGTCACCTTGCAAATACAACTCTGGTAGTGAAAGAGTACAATTCACCTCCTGCTCTTCATGTGAGTTCCCCGTGTACAAGCCTTCTATAGAGACTGGAGGGAAGTAAAACTGCGATTCCCATCATCCTGAAGAGTTCACTTCTCTCCACGGAGTACACAAGGAATCTGCACAAGTAGCTTGGACATCAAGTAAAAGAGCTCAATCTAACCTTGGGAATTGTCATTATAAAGTTCTTTTCCCAGTATCTGTACTATTTTTCCAGCCTCCACTAAACTGTCTCCTCCAGTATTTTCACATTTAGGAGGCCAAAAGATTATTTATCAATGGCTTTTACCACTGCTCTGTAAAGGTCCAAATAATATGCTAATTCCTCTTTAGTATCCCTTCTACATACAAATGCTCATCCATTTGTGTTCATCGATGAACTTATACAATACTCATCCATACATGTCACACGCAAATATTTTACATTCACTAGATGAACGTATTTTAATTAGTTTGGACCACATTAGTCATACTCCAGCTCACTGATACCTCCCCCGTACACTGCTAAAATTTGAGATGCATCTATCATCCCAAGTAACAGTACCTGTAAAAAATATGCTATTACTTCCATATAATTAAAGAGCTCGCTCAAATCACCATGAGCATCTGACCAAAATACCTTGGAGAAATTAAAATGGGCTATATCAACGCAATGGCTTTCATTTTTCTTTTTTTTTCTAAGACACAAAAGAAGAACAGTGTGGGAATTACTTTTTTTTTTTGACAAGACCTACTTTTCATTAAGTCATGCTGACTGGCATCATTAATAATTTTAACTGGCAGCTCTTCGTTATTTGAAGTTGGAAAGAAAGCAAACTACAAGATTACAATTCTCTGGCTCATCACTTTTGATTCTTTACAAGCTCTAGCATTACTTCAGTAGTTCTCCAACTCTGCAAGATTTTCCTGGTTTGAGATCTTAAGCTATCACTGCTGAATCAGAATGGTTTCATACATTTAAGACTATAAAATTACCCAAGGTCTGCTGACTTGGGTACCTGATCCCACTGAAACTGCCTTTTGTCCCTGTCTATTCCATTTCTAACATCATAAAACCCAACCTCCTCTCCAAACAAGGAAGTTTCTGCTTTGTGTTACAAAAACTTGCAGTTACAACCAGCTTCCTTGATTTCTGTTTTTCCTATTATGCTGCTTTAAGTTTTATCACTATCCCATCTTTTTCAGACTAGTCTAAAGTTTGGGGAAAGACAATATGCTGGATGGTCAACAAAATGTGATTGGTTTAGAATGCTGGGGTTTGGATATATCTGATGTGGCTTTTGAAAGCACACCTCATCAGAAAAAAGCCTCTGGCAGAAAAACTGCCCCCGGCTTGTGCCTGTTGTACTGAACACGAGCACAGCAGATTTAAAATCTAGTTTTAGGGCTTAAGGGGAAAAGAAAGCAATCAAACAAAACAAACAAAAAACCTCACAGCTGCTTGTCTCCCTCCAAACCCACTCCATACACATGCTGATACTTTCAGTTACCCCTCATGAATGGCCTTAGGATTAGGTTATGTCGATTTTACCTAATTCGTCTTAATTACAACTCAAAAGAAACAGAAATAAAACGGCACTGGCATTGCAGTAGCATGAGGCTCTGGTTTCCCTTAAGGACAAACCAAAAGATTAAACTGCTGCTGCCTCAGGGCTGAAATCCCACCAGCACCTCCTTCCTCTGCTGCTGTTCGCTCTCATGGCTCACCTGGCACTAGGCTTTGGCACTTCTCTGACTACAAGGAAACATTATTTCCCCCCCTAAAACTGGAGAGAAATAACCAGAGCTAGATAATGGGTGGACTTGATGATCTTGAAGGTCTTTTCCAACCATAATGATTCTATGAACCAAGCAATAAAAAGCTAATTTATTGTGGTGGCAAAATATCCGCTTGGCTTATTACCAAGTTTTCAGAAAACAAGAGAACTGGTATAAGGAAAGGAGAGGAATAAAGTCTTCCCTTTTTATTGCTGAAATGCTGTTAAATCAGGTCAACTGTAGCATGAAACTGCACTTTAGGTTGCTGATTGCAAAACTCATTGGAATTATAAGGAAACAGATTGTTCCAGAGGGAGACAGATAGGAAGGCAATCGCAGGCAAAGGTCTCTAATCTCCGGCTCTTCCCTCCAAACGTACCTCGTCCTACATTGCCACCTGGCTTACTGTTCTCAGGAAGCCAGTATTTTTCCTCACTCCTTTCTTTCCAAAGGATGTGGATTCACGTTCTCAAAAACCATGTCACGAAGACATCTCTCAGCCATTCAAAGGCTGCAGAAAGAATAGACTATGGAAAGTGTGACGAGAGCCACCTAACCAAGGGACCACACAGGGAAGAAGAGGTGAGAGAATGACAGATTTCAAGGCAAGAAAAAAATGGGGGATGAGATTATCAGCTGTAACACACAGTTAACAAGATTTTTTTTGAACTGATCATCCACTTATTTTAACCAGGGTTCCTTGTTGCTTCAATTTGCAGAAGGAAACTCTTTTTGAGCTGCTTTCACTGAAGAGATGAAATCTAAATCCCTGGTACCTAAGCTAAGGAACAAGGCACCCTTCAGGTCAGTCATAAGGATCAGCTCGATCCGTCAGGAGACAGCGTAGCAAAGCACACAATCCTGCAGACAGAACTCTTTTAAAGGACTCCAGTCCGCACTCCTTTTTGATCAATTGCAGAATCAGGAAGAACAGTGAGAGCTGCATCTCACAGAACAGCATCATTTTGTTGAGGGGGTTAGCTGCGTGATGTTTGGGTTTGGCTTGTTTCTATAGGTCAAAAATCTGTGATCTGATTTCCCCACCCGTCACATAACTCCAATGGAACTTAGAATCCTCAGTTCAGTAGAACCATGTGATCAGAGAACTGTATTCTGCTTTTCAGATACACTGTGGTCATTGCAACACATTTGTGTGTGTGTGTATATAGTCAGGTATGTATATGTATATGTATATGTATATGTATATGTATATGTATATGTATATGTATATGTATATGTATATGTATATGTATATGTATATGTATATGTATATGTATAGTGATGGCTTCTTTCTGCAAAATCTGGACTGGATGACCATTAAAGAAAGGTCCCTTCCAACCCAACGCATTTGATGATTCTGTGAAAATAAACACAACTCTCATTTTGAAATGGATGTTTTTAAAATGTCCAAAGATGATTGTTAAAATGCTAACTTTCCAAGGTGCACACTCCATTAAATTCTCAGTACATCAAGTCTTGACATGAAGGGAAGAAAGTCCTCATATTCTAAGACTTTGTTTTCTTTTTTAATCTTTCAATTGCCAAACCCTGCCCACCCCCATGTAGATCAAAGCTATGTTTCAAGACACTTCTCATTTGTAGCCACTGCTGTTATTTACATCAGTACTAAAACAATTTTTTTTTTACTCCAACACTGTGAAAGACTCCAAAAGACACAGTGCATACTGATCGGTAAAATATACCATGTTTATGCATGGTATAGGCATATATTAAGCTGGTCATAATTACTTAAAAACCCACATAATTCTTGCAAGTAATATTACACATCAGCTGATTTTTTTAATGTAGATAAAACAAAAAAAATCATTAATGAAAAACAAGGAGAAATAAAATCTACCTACCTTTCTGATAGAAGAATTTTCGATAATAATATGCACCAAGGTCTACATGTTCAACAATGTATCTTTTCACTCTGTCTAGATGTAAAATCAGATTCTCCTTGGGAACTTCCAGAACTGCTACTCCGGCATTTGTGCAATGAGAACTCAGAGTCGACTCAAATGAGGCACTTTCACATCCACTGAAGGAACCCGAATTTGATTTGGAAAGGCTGATCTTCCTCTCTCCTTCCCCACCAATCTCATTTCGAAAATAAGGACAACTCATCACAAGGTCATTGCTTTTGTCATCCCCCTGGTCCATATTGAGGCTTCCTTTTGAATTCAGGTCTTCAGTGCTGCCCATCGGAGAATTGAAACTTGCAGAATGGGACAACGGTCCCGAGACAAGTGAGGCTACAGCAGCAGCAGACGCGCCTGTGGTTGTATTCCTTCTTTTAATAACGTTATGCCTGTTGATTGCCGCTTCATTTAAATCAAATAAAATACTCTGTACATCATAGTGAGCGAAACACTTTGGACAAGTCCAAGGCTTGACGCTATCTTCTGACCTGTTATCTTCAAGATCTGAAGACTTCCCAAGCTCCCCTTCACCTTTGGCATTGCGCAGCTTCCGAAAAATGGATGAATCTCCCGTCTCTGATTTGGAGCGTCTCTTGAGTGGCTTCTCCCTTTCCTTAAAGAGCCTCAGGTTTTCCCTTTGAGTAATAGGTCCATCAATCACATCTAGAGAGAATCCTGAACCCTTGCTTCCACTGGCAATCAGGAGTTCACTGAGCTTAGCTGTGCCTGGGCTTCTCTGGTCAGACTTTTCGTCTTTATAGCCCTTCAGCAAGTCAAAGAAACTTTCCCCCGAAGTTCCCTGTTTATCTATGGAAGATGTGCTGCCATACTCCCTGTGCAGAGATGGTCCAGATTTAAAAGTGGGTGAAATACATTCATCAAAACTATCCACATCAAGCTCACTTATGGTAATGTCGCTGTTGCTGCGCTGCCTTATTCTGCGAAGAGCTTTCCTTGGGGAGCTGGGATAGCCATCAGGTGTAAGGAACCTGGAGTCCAGATTCTCGGATTGTCTGGTCTTGTTTTTAAGTGTGCTCTGGATGCTCTTTAACATGACGGAATCACTAGCATTCAGGTTAACAGAGCTCCCCTGACTCCCAGGACTGCTTTTAGAAGACATGCTGTCAAGGCAACTCGATGTTTCAATATCTTGACTAGATCTGCTGGCTTCCTTGATGTTCTCCTTCCTCGGGGGCCAATCAGCAATCCTTGCCCTGACCCCCATTTTAGGGACTCCAGGGGTAGAGGTAACGTGATGGGAACTTTCATTGCGAGGAGGTCCAACAGGCGCCATGACCGCAGATCCTAAGCTGCCGTTCTGTGACCTGAAGCGTCGCATATAAAAGTCATCCGAGTGGACTTTTGAGGTGCCATCTGTTCCGACTGACACCCCAGTGGCAACAGCCCTTTCGGTCTGGGACCGCTTCAGGCTGGTCATGATCTTTCAGTAGGTTCAACCTTAGTAAGTTCCACGAGAGAACACAGTCATTTCTGCTTTTTAAATGCACAGTTCTCTTCTGGAGAATAGTCTCCAAAACATACAATGGTTGCATGAGATCTTAATCATGGACATTTAAAGATGCAGTTAAATGCAGGATGTCTAGAAAATTCAGATATTCAGTAGGTTTTGATAAGCAGTAGCTTCCTTTAACTTTTGCATTTTAAGAAGTAGCCATGCTCCAATACATTCAGACTGTTTTAACATCACTCATGCTCCAAAATGTCAGAGTTGTAATCCAATTGCTTATGCTTCTTTTAAGCCTAGAACACAGAAAAAGGGAGAGAAAAGCATTATTCACATATAACTTTTCTCATAACTGAAACTATCAAAGTAATTATTACACAGAATTAATATTTCTAAAAAACAGGCTTGTAAAAGTCATTGATGACCATCTCAAAAAGGGTTGTGTTATATGGCGAAGAATTTTCTGGACATTGTTCGCTTGCCTTCGGAAAAACCACTTTTACATTTGGATTCCACACCTAAATACAATCTTTTCCTTATGAAATTGTTAGTGGTACTTCTTGGTTAGGTTTGTGAACAGTTTTACAAAGCACAAACATGGAGCTAATTTCCTCAGCTGAAGGACACACAAAGAACACATTTCCTGTAGAAACTACAGAGGACCCAGACCATGATTCCAAATTTTGTTTATAAATGCTTTAAAGAATTTACAAGTCATATATCCTTGGTTGCAATTAGGTATTAATAATGTCTAAAAGCCAAGTAGCAAAAAGATTCCAAAGTGATAATACAGAGAGCTGTGTGTAACATCTATTCTGTGCTTTGTGCTGCCTTACCCATAGATTAGCTGGATAGTCATCCATAAAGCATGTATTACCTCTGCCCACATTTCACAACATATAAAAAGACTAAAGCTAAACAGAAACATATATTTTTAAATAACTTGATATTAAAAGTTCCATTTCTTTCCCTGGGTAACAAAATATTGTCTGCCACAGCTCCTGTATAATCCAGCTTTACAAAGCTGTGGAAATTAAATGCTTTCCCATACCTCATCAGTACCAAAGTGATTACAAAGCATTTAGTATCCTACCCTTTGAGGAGCTAAAAAAAAAAAATAATCCACAAATACATCCTTGCTGGTAGAAGACAAAAGCATGAAACTGTGAAGATAAAATCTTGCATTGCTGTGTACATCCTTTAAAACAAAGAAGTGCAGAATTTTCAAAGGCTGAACCAATTACACAAAATGTGGCCTTTTAATATTTGCCAAATGTGTGCAGAGAGATGCTGC
>NW_009699811.1:7842-17643 GCF_000703405.1 Apaloderma vittatum
CCAGCACCGCGTTGACAATACAGTATTGCCTACGAATCAAGGCTTCTAGGGAAACTAGCACTTTCTGCAGTCTCTTCTCAAACCTATGGAGTACTTTGCTCCACACTAATTAAATATCAAGCTGGGGCACTTTCTGCCTCCAAAGGCAGCATGTTTTAACCACTTGCCACAGGAAGCACCTCTTTGAAATAGCTGCTATTTATATAAAGCTGAACACACAAGGAATAATAAAAATGCAAACTGACTGCATTGCTCGTAACAAGAATTGTGCAAGTGATGTAGGGTATTATGGTACTTGCACAGTTATTTACATCAGCCTGCTTAGTTTCCTTGAATTCTGTTACAATACTGCTGAAAAAACTGGTTTTCCTACCTATACAATTAGAGTAACTTTAGAAGGGCAGTCTATCCAGGCAGCTGCTGCAAAACTAGTGAATTTTCAGCGGTAACGTTTTACAAATTTCAAATGCTCTCCAGTCTAAGAACTGATCGAGCTGGTGAAACAACTTTACGTGCAAATCGGATCCGGAAGGAAAACCGTGCTGTGTGCCAGCACTTAACCTAATGTTCCCTCTGTGCTCTTCAATGGTGTCACAGCAAATATCACTTATGCAATAAGCTCCATGAAATGGGAACACTGCACAGCCCTTTCTAAAGAGCTATGCAGGCTTGCTTTTACAGGCAGAATGGAAGGAAAACAGAATGAAAACTGGTAAGGATTTAGGGCAGGGGAAAGACAGGCTAAGGAGGGTAGAGCAGAAAAAAGGCAGAGGTGTCCACAACCCCACGCTCTTCTTCATAGCGTGCAATGAAAGCTAAGATTTCTATCCCCCAGCATTTCCCTTTCACCATCAGTGTGTCTGAAAGCAAACTAGATGTCTCCAGCCCCTCAAGTGCTGGTCCTTACAGAACCAGATAACCTACTAGTACAAGTTTCTCCTTAACTTGAGGGCAGACGTTCACTCAGCAGCTCTAAAAATTCCCAAGCTTGGTGTTAACCATAAGCATCCAAACACTACCAGTTCCTCCCACCTCCACGAATATTTTTTCCCCTTATTCTTGACCCACTGTATGTATGATACAGTCATCAGTTACGTGACCATACAGCACGTTTTCCAAAGGAAATTTTTTCTCTGTTCCTGACTCAGCATTAAGGATGTCTCACTCTGGGAACCAGCTGTTTCATGCTCAGCAGGTTTTTGCAACTGTCCTACTTCATCTGCTGTGGCAGCTGGAGTACAGGCAATAAGTGATTACACTAATAGTTAATATACTCTGAGGAAATGAACTTCACCCTTGCCTGTGTCTGAATTAAATCACTGAAGTCAATTTTTCTGAAGACTGCAACTACCTGTCTGTGGTTGCTCTACTAACATCTTCCTGTCTCGGTGTCTAATTTGAGACTTAACAGACTGATCTAAAATATTAAATTAACTCCAGTCAAAGTAAAGTATTACATTTGATAACAACAAAAACTCCTGAAGCATAAGTCCTGGGCACACTGGTCAACAGGTTTAATGGAAAAGGAACGATAACAACAATCTCCAACATTTTCTTGTATTCATTACTTACAAAACACAACAGCAAAGACAGGGTGAATCACACTTGATTATAATTACCATTTAGTTACCAATAACCAGATGATATTACGAAATGGAAAACCTGCAGAAAGTTAAATATTTAAGTGTACATATTTTGTTAGAAATTCTGTATCTATTAAAACCAGTTACAATAGCAAGATAGGCAGGATGGCACCTACCTTGAAAGACAAGAGTAGTAATTGCAAAGATTAACGATACCCATTTCGTTACTAATTCAATATAGAAAAAAGGTAATTCAAGAAAAAGAATATCTGTGTGAACAGAATACGATGAGGACATACTAGCATAACCAAGAAAACCTATGCTTCTCCAGTTCATCTGAACCTACTGAGGCTGCCAACAAAATACTCAGATGAACATCTACATATAAAAAGCTGTAAAAGAAAACCACATGCAAAAATTACAAAAAGAAGTGCACGAATATTTTGTACAGATTATATCAATTAAAAAGCACTTAAGAAAAGCAGCTTGAAAAACCAATGATCTGCTTATCAGATTGCATGCAGTAACTAGTAAAGCAGTCTAAGGATCTGTTCAAAACAGGTCTCAAGTCCTTAAGACAAAGTTTATTTATCGCTTTTTGCCAGGATCAGAGGATTTTGTGTCTATTCTCAATTCAAAGAGAGCCACAAATAAACCTGGTTTTATTCCTTCTTTTTCTATTTATATCTCTTTCACCACTTTGCCCTCTCCTCCAAAACTGGGGTTTCAGCTGTAGGACAAATGACCATTCTGATCAAAATTAAAAGGTCCTTGCCGATGAATCCGAAGACAGTTTTTCAGTCCTATGACATTCTTAAAAGACAACTTAGTCAAGAGATTCTTGATTTCTTTTTTCATTCCCCATGACTGAAGTGAGGAATCAGGAAAATGAAGACGTACCAGTCCAGATTTTATCCAGAGGTCCTTGGATTAAAAGCAAGCAAACAGAAGCAATTGATTAAGAAGAAATGTATCACTCAAACCAGCTCAGGATAGTAAAAAAGCCCTCACCTACAGCACATTCTTCAGTTTCTATCCTGGACTCAGGTAGCCAGATCATGTAATTCAACATCTAGTTCTTCAGATAAATGCAAAAAAGGAGATCAAGCCTGATGCATCGGTATAGAGATCTTTTATCACAGATTTTCCTAGGTTTGATTTACGCAGGATAGTGTTCTTTTTCCTTACAAAGGCTCCACAACCGAGCCTTACTTGAAAAGACTTAATAATTACTGTGATTTGCTGGGAACATGCTGAGACTTCAGACTGTCGGATCACAGATGCTAATGATCCCAACAGTCTGATGTTGACAGAGACAGATATAGGGGCACCAAATTATTTATGATGCATGAAGTTTCAGAGGAAAGACTTCATACTTCACTATCAGCCCTCATTAAAAAGCGGCATTTCATAATTAAAAAATTGGGAGTGAGGAAATTTCTTTTCAAATTCTAGAATAGTCTCTCACTTTTGCCAATCCTCCAAACCACGCCTCTGCCCCATCCCAAACAATAAAATACAATAGAGGATGGTAAATGCAAATATTACCAGAGATACTTTAAAGTATTGAAAACTGAGGGATAAAGATCTCAAAAAAAAACCCTACCACATTTTACTGCAATTAGTTTTTAAAAAGTAAATGAAATCATCTCTATCTCACAGAGTTTACTGAAATGTAGCCAACTTAGGAAACACAGGGCAACACATTAGCAGCAGTAATCCTTGTTAACTTTGACTGGAAAAATAACTGGCATCACCATAAAACCTGACAACTAGCCACTCCTCTGAATATAGGAAAATGAGAAAAACAGAAAATATTTTCTAAATGAAAGCTCACCTATTTGTGTCACAAAATCTTATCTGAATTACAACACAGACCAAATCCCAGGGGTGAATATTCACTTATCAGCCAATTAAGTTATTATATATATAAAAATAATATCTAATTTCATAAAATTTAATTCTTCAGAGAAAAAAAAACAATTTAGCCTTTAGAAATATTTGACTTTACGTGGTTACTTATTATTAACTTTATCCTTTTCTTTCCACGATTACTTTCATCATTATGACTTAAGGTTCATCTTTCAAAGGAAGTTTTTAACAACTGTAAGGCTATTTTAAAAAGAGTGTTTTGGTATTTTAGGAGGTTAATGGTTGCCATACATACAACGATCACCTGCACGCACGTAATGAGATTTAATGGTGTTTTATTCTTACCTTCACTCTCTACTGAAGCAGCCCACGCTAAATAGACGAACTGAGGCAAGTTTACATTGATTTTTAAATGTAATAGCAATTAATGTGAATTACTACCATCGGTTTCTGCACTCTTCCAGCACGCTTTCCTACAGGCAAACGCAGGCTCGCTCTGCCAGGAGGTGAAACAAGCAGAGGGTGCGCGGTCACTGGAGAAGGTTGCCGAGGCTGAGATCGGGAGCTGCGGCACTCCTTTCGGCATGCTTTGCTCCCACTCATTGCTCCCCATGTAAGCACTACAGCATTTCAAGCCAGAATTGCGTCCTCCATTTTCACATCAATTTTGTAACCATTCACCACGACAAGGATATCACAATACTCAAGTGTACAAATAACCATTGCTGAAACAAACCCTTTAAAACTCTTTTTCACTGAGACAGAAAAAGAGAGAGAGAGAGAGAGAGAGAGAGAGAGAGAAAAGGCACTGCCTGTGGTCATTCCCACTTCCACACTCGTGTTCCATTTTGGTACCAGTGTCACTCATTTAGCTAATTAAATGCAGAATTCCTTTCCTGGAAGCTAACTTACAGGATCTAGGGGGAGGGGAAGGAGGGAGGGGGGAAAGAAAGATGCTGACGAGTCTTACTGTATGCTATACTGTATTCTATTCCTGGAACAAGACTGTTAACAGCAGTAGTTTATTTCTGATAGCAGTGTTTGCTCTCTAGGAAGCAACTCTAAACCAGTGCCAAAACACAAAAGCAAAATATTCTAGCTCCCAGATACCATCTCTCAAGAACATACATTTTTAGCAACTACAAAAGTACCACTTACATCCCCCCCTTCCTTTTCTTTAAAGAGATGTTTCTCTCCTGTGGTGGTTTGGTTTTGGTTTTTTTCTGTTTATTGCTCTTGATGTATTGCATCCCTGGGTAATGGTTCCTGAAACAGAATGAGTGCTCTCTCCGCTGTGTGGACACTTCTACAAGTGACTGATCTGCAAAGTGCCTGAGTTAATCAATGACTAACTTCTGATAATGAGAGACTCTGACCTATGAAACCAAAACCAAACTCACACACACGAAAAAAAAAAAAAAAACAACAAAAACCCAGACCAAAGAAAACAAAGCCCAAAGGATCTGGGCTGGTACTTGCGAGCACAGGTACTGTTCAGAGACCTCTGTTTGGACCAGAGAGAAAGAGGGTATTTAACCTCTAAACTTCCAGTTGCTTCTAAGCAGTCTGAAGTGCAACTGAAAGATAATGTTTTTAAATGACAGGTATTAGGCCGTGTCACCAATTTGTTTTTAATAATCCTATTATCATACAACTCCATCATTTTAAAACTCACTTTATTCCTTTGCTCTATGACTGCAGCTGCTTCCTTCTAAACTCATGATTTGATAAAAGAATTGCAACGAGCTGTTCATGGAAGTCACCCAGCTCGCAAACCTCCACAGAATACCATTTCTCCACAGGTTGATTGATCACACAGTCATGTGTTTAAGGGAGAAACAAAAGCAGCTTTTCAGAAGTGAAAGTTAAATTTTACCTAAAATGAACAGGCTTTATTCCCAGCAACCCCCGTATTAATCATTTAGAGAGCAGTTCATATCCACACACATTCCTGAATATGCTCCTGTAACTACTGCTCCTGTTTTAAAGGCACTGCTGCAGCGCTGGAGAGGAGAATCAGGAGCAGAGATTATCACTAGATGCCCACATGAGCTGTTCCCAATTCCTGAGCCACCATCCCTCCTTCACCTGTGCCTCGGCTCCCCTCAGCACCCCTTTTTCCTCTTAAGTTCAGCTGCTGGCACCCTCAGCCACTGCCCAGCACCATCTTTAAACTCAGGGGCGCTTCTGCCCCGCAGCAGAGCAGGAAAGACACCATCAATTTGAATTTCAGATCTCACTTGCCTCCTTCAACAAAAGCTCCTCAAGAGACAGCTGAGCACCGCATCAAGCAAACAAGCATTTTTTTTAAGCTTCCAAATAACTAATAGCTGTTCGATGAAGGGGCTTCCTTATCCACTGGCTTGCCAACACAGAAAGATTATTACTTGAGTCTATCACAGTTTCTGCCTATTAGAAAAAAAACAGCAGAAAGCAACTGGAAGTTATAGAGATAAAATCAAGCACCATGTTTGTAAAGTTAGAAAGAAGTTCAAACTACTGTTGAAATACGATACTTTGAAAGAAGACGGCGAAAAAAGCACCCTGGCCCATTGGTCCATCTAAATGGTAATCTTTTGTGATACCATACACAAAGTTAAAGTATTTTTCCCTAACAAAGGTGTTTAGCTTTTGTGTTTAGGTATATTTTGGTGTATATATATATCTACCTACATTTACACAAAGCAAGTTTGAGTATACTATAGACAAAAGTACATAAATATAAAATAAGCAAACATTGTAATTAATCCTGATGTCATTTAAACAATCATCCCTGCAACTACTAATGGTTTACATACTTAATGAATCTGCATTCACTACTGTTACGTGAAGAAATGCAAACAAATTTAAACCGAACATCACTGAACTCTCCTCCTCTGCCTCTACAGCAAACTTGGAATTAGCTAAAAACCTGGGATAGGCTCCACCATAGAAATGTAGCAGGTATTCAGATTATTCAAATTTTGGTCAAGTAAAGACAGCAAAAAATTAAAGATACCAGAAAATCACAGTCCAGACTTTTAAAGTCATACAAGGGCTACAGAAAGCAAGAGAGATCTTTTTTAACAGTTCACACATTCCAACAGAAAGGGCAGCAGGTAATCCTCACACAACCCTGGCAGGTACAGCAGCTCCTGCTTCGAGATCACCACGTGCAGTCAAAGCGTACTGTAAAGTAAATTTAAAACCTTAAAGGAAGACACAGACCTGTAAGCAAAAACTTGAACAGTATTTTAGGGTTCTTGTTGGTTGGTTTGGGGCTTTTTTTTATGATTGTGGACAACTGGAATATTAAAATTGAAATGCATTCAGCAGAACCCTCCACAGCTTTGCACTGTAAGTCCCTTTGAAAAAATCAAAACCTGAAAACTCGGTAACGCTCCTTTCAACAATACGCCAATCTACTTCTTTTAAAGTATAAGTTTTGTACTACTATACTTCTAAGCCCTCAAAAGGATACTGGTATATGAGGGTAAAGAACTCTATTTAAAAGTGTAGAATAAAAAGAATCAGAATTTATGAAAAACTTTTAATAGTAAAGTAGGTTAAAATAAAAGGTTTAAAGAAAAATCGTAACTGTTTTTATTTATAAGACAAAAGTCAGTAAGCATCAGATTTTATATGAAAGCAAGAATAATTTCCAGCAACTTTCTTCTCATTTTTCTCTTAGACCTTTAGCTTCAAACTTTGTCTGTGATCATTTAACTCACAAACATGCAATCCCATTTACAAGCCTGAACCTGGTGTCCTTTCACTGGAACACTGAAACAGGCTTCGAGACTTAGTTGTGAATTAACGTGTGAAGGATTCTCCATCCCTACAACCAGCAAACACCGAGACCTGTATTCTACTGGTGTTGATGGATTACTGTATGCTGAGTTTCTCCAGAGTACCTCAAAGAGGGAAGCTCAACACTGGGCACAATCTTCTTTCTGGAATTACGCTTTGCATCTTCTGAAGTCTACTTTACACACACACGCACAAATAAACACTATAACCAGGTAAAACAACGTTTTCTTCAGGCAATTAAGTTTTTCATGCACAAAACAGGGCAACTGATTCAGTAAGTAACTACGCTTATGGCAACCCCTCTCAGTCCTCTGATATAATAGATATTCCTAAACTAAAAAGGTTGTGATCGCTGTGCACAGACTACCCCTTTATTTATTGTTTGGGTTCATCCGGAGCTAAGAATGGAGCTAATCCCATGGACCAAATGGGAAAACCATCTAAGGTTACTATTTGACATGCATGCCGCGTTCATCTGAACTCGTGAGGCACCATAAATCCACCGGAACAAAAAGCTTTTAGGCTTCTAGCTCTTACATAACAGAAGCAGGCATGACATCAGAGATCACTGTGGATAATTCTCTTGGCTACTTTTGAAAAAACACGTTAAAAAGAGCTTTTTGTCCTTTGACAAGCACACGTATTACACATTTATCTTCCAAAACACCATCTTTATGGCTATAAGGGAATAAACAGCTCAACCTCCACACAGGAGGCTATACAGCTTCTTCTTAATTTTTCCTCTAGATACTTTCAACATCCTTTAAAATTAAGGCTAAAAGAAACATTGTTTTAAGCAAACATTCACCATTTTGGGGAGTTTGAAAGACCTATCACAGAAAAATATGGATGGGATCTGTAAACAATGGAATTTGTGAGCCCAAGGCACCTGGTGCTAAAAGATGAGTGTGTTACATCCATTAATGACATCACCTTAAAAACCTAGAGAGTTTCTGAAGCTTTCAATGCAAAACTCACAAGACAGATGGATGGATAAACCAGTAAACAGCTCTAAAAACCCAGCAAGGGACCAATACAACTACACAAGCCTTATACTTTGCTAAATGCATGAATGTTCCAAGAGCATTCTCCTTTTGCATACAGGAAGGTACACAAGAACACAAGACAAAATTCACATTGGCTGTACACAAATTTTTATTCTACATCTAAAATGTTTCAAGTCCTAATAAGAGTGAATAAAGCAACGTGGGGAAAGAAAAAAACAAAACCACCCCCAAATTTACCCACCAAAATATGCAGTTACTCAGCAGAAATCAGCACACTGCATTACTGCAACATTCATGGTTTAGAAAACAATAAAGCTAGATATAAATATTTTGGTTGATTCATCTCTTGTGAGCACTGCACTATGAGTGGGTGTTCAGGTTGAATTTCAGAAGACTTAAATATAGGAAGAACATACGGAAAACTGAGACAGGGCTTTTCATTATTTAGGAATTCTCTCTTGTGTAGGTATCTCAGCAGCAGCAAACAGGTAGATGACACCCCTAGGTTTGATGACATAGGTACGTTATGTTCTATAGCTCTAACATACACTAAGTAATAAAAGCAATGGAAAACATCCAAATAGGCAGCACTTATACATTAAAGATACCTATGAGAGTCATCCGTTGAAGCTGTGATGTTATCTCCAGTAAGTGCCACAGGCAGGGCACACCTAGCTGGCCACATACAGCAACGCTCAAGGAGCAATGTGACAATCTGAGCACCACTCGTCATATGTGAGCGACCTCCTCCCAACTGCAATACCAGGGAGAAGCAACATAAGCAATTCCAGTCACGAATCCAGACAGTCAAGCTGGCAAAACAGGATACAAACTGAAAAGAGCAAGCAAGGTGGTACCGACACCTAAAAAACACACTTTGCAATTTAAATAAGAATCAGTCTATTACAAGCACATATATGCCAGCAGTCCTGGCGCTTCCATCCAGACATCTTTAAACATAAGAGGCAAATTCTGATGGATGGCTGGATATTGGTGGTTATCTCGCAGAGTAAGTAAACTTGTGTGCCTGACCTGTCCACACAGGCATGCCCCAGGTTTCACGACACCGTAGGTGTCTTTTACCAACTGCCCTTCTAGCCCAAGATCAGTGATTTCATTCTTCCGAAGATTTATTGTCATTTCTGTAAGTTGGGCTACAGTATCTGGCAGAAACAAGAAAAATAAACCTAACACTTTCTAAATGAATCTCAAACAGTCCCAGTGTGCCTACTTGAGGTTTCTGCATTAGAAACTAAGGCAGTACAGTACAAAAGCCTTTTCGTCTTATGTGATTTTTTTTTTCCTCCCAGTTATGGTCAGTAAAAGGAAATATCTACATCTGTTCCTGGTTTACATGCATGCAGAACATTTTATAAAATGAAAACAGATTTGAAATCATTTAGATTCCAATACTAAACCTTCAAAAGCAAATTACCTACAGAAAGTACATGTGTGGGTGTATTCCTGTTTCACTGCATCAACAGCCTTAATCAGCCTCGCATACTATTTCTGATTATGTTTCATTATATAAAATCACGTTGATCGCAGTT